>NC_045450.1:6750380-6768896 GCF_002776525.5 Piliocolobus tephrosceles | reverse complement strand
TTTTTTTTTTTTTTTTTTTTTTTTTTTTTTTTTTTTGAGACAGAGCTTCGCTCTTACTCCCAGGCTGGAGTGAAGTGGCATGATCTTGGGTAACTGCAACGTCTGCCGCTGGGTTCAAGCGATTCCCCTGCCTCAGCCTCTTGAGTAGCTGAGATTACAGGCACCCACCACCATGCCCAGCTAATTTTGTTAATTTTTAGTAGAGACAGGGTTTCACCCTGTTGGCCAAGCTTGTCTCAAACTCCTGACCTCAGGTGATCCACCCACCTTCGCTTCCCAAAGTGCTGGGATTTCAGGCATGAGCTACCATGCCTGGCCATTGTTTTTTTTCTTTTTACGCACATTAACATCCACTGGGACAAGGGCTTTCTGAAATACCAGTCATCTAAAAGTTCTTCTCCATATGCATCAAAGCCTGGCTGATTTAATATGAAATGCAGCTTTTAGAATGTCTCTGTGTCATTTTTTCCCCTCTACCTACAGTGACACCTGTGGTATTGAACTATGCAACATCCTTTCTCCCCAGATCTGACAAGCGTTCAATCCTGCTTACCAAGCATGCTCTCTTCTGTGCGTTGCTGTGTGGTTCCCAGGGCTCCCGGGCTGGGTTCTAGACCAGGTCTGTCCAATCACTGTGTTCTGTCACAGTGACTGATGCAGGGAAAAGCCCTTGCCATGAATTAGTGAAATGAGAGGCCATGCTGGAATTCATTTTTATACCTATTATCAATGGAGTTGCTGGGAGAATACAACAGAGCTGGTGGCTCCTGGTGGCCATCTTGCTACCATGTGGAAAAACAATGGCAATGAAAGACCAACACAGTGAAAGGCAGAACTTTGGGATGGCAGACATGAGACTGAGTTCCTGCACCCAAGCCAGTAAAGAGGCCCTCAGTGAACAAAATGTGTAAAGAAACGACTTCAAGGACACGTAACTGAGACACTCCGGAATTTCCTTGGGTCAGTCATTTTTTGATCATCAATATTTTCATTTTCCCCTTTATATCAAAAATAAAATTTTCACATGGTAACACCAACCAGTTTTCTCTTCTTGTCTTTCTAATGGAATTTGGATGAGAACTGTGGATATAATCTACATAATCAATCTGCGCCAACTCCAAATGCCATATAATCTTTTACATTTTTTGTCAAGATAAATAGGACAGAAAAATTGACTCATGCACCAGCCTCCTCTCTAATTTAACAGAAATCAGAGAATTGCACAATGGGTAGAATATTGACAATATGCAATAGTAGCGGCCCAAAAGAGATTATTCAGCAGGAGCAAAGAAAACTCCAGTAGCTACCAGAGTCATGATGAAGATAAACAAAAGATGAAATTCTTCTCCAAATCTGGGTGTTGAATTATTGAAATTTGTTTCAAACATTTCAGCATCTGAGTAGTGACATACACATGCTTATATTACAACAGAAAAGTGAACTTTTAGCAAAGCAATCTTTATAGTTACCTTGGTTTTGTCATCTGTGGAAAAGGAGACATAATAGTGTCTACTTCATGTGGGTAAACAATTAGATGATTCTCACAAAGGATCTAACATGGTATATGGCACTTTGTGAATACTAAGGAACTGTTGAATAAGGATGATGGTGGTGATGGTAGCAGATGAGGATGATGATGATGATTGTGGTGGTGATGGTAGTGAATAAAAATGTGTTGATGATGATGGTAGTGGTGGTAGTTGGGGGGGGATGATGATGATAGTGTTGGTAATGGTAGTGGATGGGAATAATGATGATGATGATCGTGGTGATGGTAGTAGAGGAGGATAACGTTGATAATGATGGTGGTGATGGTAGTGGATGAGTATGATGTTGATAATGATGATGGTGATGGTAGTGGAGGAGGATGATGTTGATGATGATGATGGTGGTGATGGTAGTGGTTTAGGATGATGATGATGATGGTGGTGATGGTAGTGGAGGAGGATGATCATGATGATGGTGGTGATGGCAGTGCTTTAGGATGATGATGATGGTGATGGTAGTGGAGGAGGATGATGATGATGATGGTGGTGATGGTAGTGGTTTAGGATGATAATGATGATGGTGGTGACGGTAGTGGTTTAGGATGATAATGATGGTGGTGGTGGTGGTAGTGGTTTAGGATGATGATAATGATGGTGGTGGTGATGGTAGTGGTTTAGGATGATGATGATGAAGGTGGTGATGGTACTGGTTTAGGATGATGATGATGGTGGTGGTGATGGTAGTGGATGAGGATGATGATGATGATGGTGGTGATGGTAGTGGTTTAGGATGATGATGATGGTGGTGATGGTAGTGGTTTAGGATGATGATGATGGTGGTGATGGTAGTGGATGGGGATGATGTGGCTGATGATGGTGATGGTGGGGGAGGATGATGTTGCTGAGGATGGTGGTGATGGTAGTGGATGAGGATGATGCTGATAATGATGGTGATGATGGTAGTACTATGAAGTGATGCTGATAATGATGGTGGTGATGGTAATGGATAAGGATGATGGTGTTGATGATGGTGGTGATGGTAGTGGATGAAGATAATGTTAATGATGATGATGGTGATAGTGCTGATAGTGACAATGATTACGATGATGATGTTGATATCAGAGGTGGGTTAGAACAGATCAGAAGAGACAGAAATTACTCTGACTTGGAGTATATAGTTGGCATTTCAAGTAGGCGTTGGTTAAAGGGAAACACATTTGGGTGGAAGAAGCAGTGAAAAAATGTGTTCAGATGGAAAAGTGCGTGGCGGAAGGAGGACACCAAAAATTTTCCAGCTTTGCTAGAGTGTAGGTGAATCAACGACGTAAGTGGAAGTAATTCAGAGAGGAACCAGGAGGCCGACACACGCTGTTTGTTTCTTTGTTAGGCCACAGGGTCATCGAAAGTAGTTATACATTTCTGTGTTCTAGGAAGAATAATGCACCAGTGATGAGTAGGATGGATTTAAATGAGAGGAACTCTAGGGAGACATACCAGGTAGCAAATGACTTCAAGGATCTAGGTAAGAAATAAAGAGGGATGAAACACTTAGGGAAAACCACATCTGCTCTATACTGTTAGAGAGGTATGAATTCAAATCACAGCTCAGACACATGCTTACTCCCTGGGTGATCCCACAAGGAGGTCACTGAGTTAGTTTCCTATTGATGCTAAACTTGTAACAAAGTAATCTTTATAGTTACCTTGGTTTTGTCATCTGTAAAACAGGTGAATATGTTACCATTAACTTACTTAATTAAAATCAATTAACTTAATTAAGATAACTACTCATTTATTATCTTGTAGTTCTCTATATTAAAAGTCTGACATGTCTTTTACTGGACTGAAATGATGGTGTCAACAGGCAGGGCTGTGTTTCTTCTGAAGGCTGTAGGGGAAAAATCCATGACCTTGACTTTCCCAGCTTCAAAAGGCCACCAACAGTCCCTGGTCCATGGCCCCTTGCTCCATATTCAAAACCAGAAAAGTAGCATCTCTCTGACCATTGTTCCACTGTCACTTTTCTCCTCTGACCAGAGCAAGGAAAAGTGCTCAGCTTTCAGGGACCCTTGCGATGACATTAAGCCCATCTGGATAATTAATTTTACCCAATCCAAGGTCCTTCACTTAATCATATCTGTAAAATTCCTTTGCCATGTGCAGTGACATATCCACAGGTACTGGGGATTAGGATGTGGAGAGTTTGGAGGAGCCATTATCCTGCCTGCCATTGTCATTTTACGTTTGCGAGCCTAGGTCATCTTAAACAGTGGAGGCACACATTCTTTCTTCTTGGGATTGATGTAAAGATGATATCAAATGGTATGTATAAAGCATGTAATGTGATAACGGGACACCCTGTGACACAGCATTTACTCAGAATGTTTTTTACTTTCCAAACTTGAGTAGCAGTCACAAAAAAATAAAGAAAGAAAAAGGAATAGATGGTAAAGGTACTGAGGAAGTAGAATTAATAGGTGTTGAAAGTGACAAGTTTGGATTGGGAAGGTGGAAATGGACAGATAGAAGTGAAGAATGACAGCAAAATAAGCTTTCTTAAGAAATGGCTACATTTATTATGGGCTTAAATCTCTGCCACCCCCTACCTCCGTAGCACGCACATGTCGAGATGCTCTGTATAGACGTGGGAATAATTTTATAGGGACAAGAAACCATCCTCTGATGGCAGTGACATCTAGCTCCCCCACAGCTCATAGCAGACACTTTTTGATACAAAAGACATGGTTGGGAGATTTATTTCCAGAACTCTGTAATTCCCTTTTACTTTTCCCAACATCTCTCAAGACGAAGTGACATTGTCATGTTAACAATCAGAAGGAACATGATGTAACATGAATAACAAAATGACTGGAAGCTGCAAGCACGGGTACTTGTTTCCACTGTACAAATAGGAAAACAGTTCGCTTCCTGATGATGCCCTGCCAACCTCATCACAGGTTGACAGATTTAGCCAGAGGTGAAAATGAAAACCCAAACCTGCCAATTCTCCTGATTATGTTTCAGAGTCCAAGGAGGGAGAAATTCAGTAATGTAAATTTAGAGGAAGGAAAATGATGGCCTGGAGACAGTACAATTTCTTGGCTCATGGTACTTCTAAAGTTAAAAAAAAAAAAATGCCAAACCAAACTTGAAATATCTCGGAGTTAGAAATACTGTCTTTGATTCAACCCACTTGCTATTGTACTATAATTGACTAAAAGCAGAGGTTTATGATTCCTAAGCAGCCAATCAATCAACCAATCCCTGCTTGGTCTTACTACATAATGATACATAAGATCATCTTAGCATTTCATTAGTACAGTTTTGAAATGATGATCTTTGAGGTTTAATTTGCCTTTTACTTATATACTAATTTTTAAACAAATAAGTTAATTTTATATTTTTTCTTTAATGTTAAACTACATTAGGCAAAATCATTTTGCATTTTAAATAATCCCTCCATTTTTTAAAAAAAGTGTGATGGTCCTTTATACGAATTTTTATCATGAATAGATCTGTGAATTATCTTTTCTAGAAAGGCGTATTGCATGGGTGATGTTATCACTCTATGCACACTTAAAAACACACATATTATCATTGTTTCTCCACATCCTAATATTCCAATAAGACAAAATCAAGTATCTTCTTAGAGAGTCATGCTCTTTGAACCCCTGATGAATTAGCCTATGTTTTAATTCATGTGTAATATAACATTTATTCAAATCCTTATAAGCTAGAGGCTCAAATCTAAGACCATCTTCTAAGCCTTTTTATTTCACTCATGGATAATTCCCTACAGGAAAAAAAAAAAAAAAAAAGCATTGATAAACAAATAAAGCAAGATTTCTTTTCAAAAGATTGCCCAAAGAAGATTAACTTGTTTATCATCAATACCCAAAGCTAATTTTCTATCAGCTTGCCCCTGTGCTCTGGGGAACAGTCAACTCTTACACCTCATCATTGCTGATCCTCAATTGAAAAACACAAACACACACTCACAACCTTGAAACAAAAGGAAACCACATTCAGAGACAAATGTCTTTGCAGGAGACAAAGCTTACGGCCCTCACTCAAGAGATCTGTGCAATGCGTCTCTCCCTGTAGGAAGACAGAGAAATAAAACAGCTGGGCTCTCTGTTTATTTCCATGTTGTGGGAGTTTCAGGGAGGAACCAAACAGAACATGAATGATGGACGTGTCACCAAAGTACTTCCAGAGGATTTTCATGACAACTGTCCCCAAGGAATGTGTCTACGTTCAGGAAGATATCAAATACAGAAACCCTTTGATATCCTTTAAAGTAGACATTGTCATAGACAGGCTGAGGCACTTCACAGGATAGATAGGTCCTGTGTAAACATCTCTTGCATAAACATAAAACATGATTTTGTGCATTAAATACACTTACTCCACATTAGAAGATGAGTATTTAAAACACATGAGAAGAAATTATCACCTAAAAAAATAATATTTTTAGGAAAGAAGTATTATCTATTACCCACATCAAACAAACCTAGATTTTCATATATAATACATGTGGAGGTGAACACTTAAGAGAAATATTTTCCTTATATTTCAAAGTCTATTCTATCACTTCATGTGAATTATAAACACATATGAAAACAAGAAACAATTCAACCTCAGGATCCTGCAACCACTTCCTACAAAAACTCCAGACACAATTGGCCTTAGAAAATGAACTCTCTAACAAGAAATACCATGTGACCCAGCAATCCCATTACTGGGTATATACCCATAGGATTATAAATCATTCTCCTATGAAGACATATGCATATGTATGTTTACTGCAGCACTGTTCACAATAGCAAAGACTTGGAACCAACCCAAATGCCCATCCACAATAGACTGGATAAAGAAAATGCAGCACATATACACTATGGAATACTATGCAGCCATAAAAAGGATGAGTTCATGTCCTTTGCAGGGACGTGGTGAGGCTAGAAACCATCATTCTCAGGAAATTAACACAGGAATAGAAAACCAAATATTGCATGTTCTCTCTCATAAGTGGAAGTTGAACAATGAGAATACATGGACATGGGGAGGGGAACATCACATACCAGGGCCTGTCGGGAGGTGGAGGGCTAGGGGAAGGATAGCATTAGGAGAAATACCTAATGTAGATGACGGGTTGATGGGTGCAGCAAACCACCATGGTAGGTGTATACGTATGTAACAAACCTGCACATTCTGCACATGTATCCCAGAACTTAAAGTATAATAATAATAGTAATAATAAAGAATATGAATCTGCAGGTCAAATGGCTGGTTGGACAGTGATGCAGGCTTCACCTCTGGTAGTCTTCAGTTTGGCTCTTACTGTCCCCACTATGGTGCTTGGGAAGTTACTTTGCTCAACCTCTCTCCTCACCTCTTAAATGGAGAATATGAAAATCTCCACTGCTGTGGCCAAGGGGTCTAAATAAAAGAATGCAGGTGATATGGTTTGCATCTGTGTCCCTGCTCAAATCTCATGCCCAACTGAAATCCTCAGTGTTGAAGGTAGGGCCTGGTGGGAGGTGACTGAATCATGGGGATGCTTTCTAATAGTTTAGCACCATCTCCCTAGTGCTGGTGCTGTCTCGTGATATTGAGTTCTCATGATATCTGGTTGTTTAAAAGTGTGTAGCACCTCCCACCATCTCTCTCCTCCTCCCGCTATAGCCATGTAAGACATGCCTGCTTCTCTTTCTCTTTCCACCATGACTGAAAGTCTCCTGAAGCCTCCCCAGAAGCCGTGGTGCTTCCTGTACAGCCTGCTGAACCCTGAGCCAATGAAATCTCTTTTCTTTATAAAATACCCAGTCTCAGGTATTTGTTCATGGCAGTTCAAGAATGGACTAATACAACAGGTGAGGTGCACAGCATAGTGCTTGGCATACAAGACGTTTCCTAGAGTAGTTTTGTTAGCATGTGTCATCTTTCATT
This sequence comes from Piliocolobus tephrosceles, assembly GCF_002776525.5. Classification (NCBI taxonomy): domain Eukaryota; kingdom Metazoa; phylum Chordata; class Mammalia; order Primates; family Cercopithecidae; genus Piliocolobus; species Piliocolobus tephrosceles. The sequence continues at coordinate 6,761,460 of NC_045450.1, read as the reverse complement.
TCTGAAGCTGTCACTCGACTGTTTTGAAAATATGGTAGAGAGAAATAACCTGCCTTCACTGTGTCATCATTCATTTTGTGCTTCCACAGCACACATTTCCCAGACTCCTTTGCAGTTAGGTTGGGCCCATGTGACTTGTTCTAGCCAACAGGGAGTAACAGGAATGTCATCTAACCACTCCGGGCTGACCTATAACAGAGTAGGTGTGAGCCTTCCAGCCTCTGTCCTCCCCTGCCACTGCAACCTTGAAAAGCCATACAGGACATACACAGCTATAGGAAACAAGAACAGCCTGAATCCTCACACTTCCCCTTGGAAGAGAACCTTCTTAGAGAACTACTAGACCTGAAGTGAGTTTTGTGGCAAGGAATAAGCTTGCAAGTGATAAAATACTGAGAAATCATGGTATGTTTGTTATTGAGGCACAGAATAGCTCATCCTGACTAACAGAGATCAACACTTTTAAATTTAGTTATTTAACTTAATTTTACATATTTTTAATTTCAGTAGTTTTTGAGGTACACAGGTGGTTTTTGGTTACATGGGTGAATTAGGTAGTGGTGAATTCTGAAATATTAGTACATCTGTCATGCAAGTAGTGTACATTGTACCCAATATGTGGTTTATTACCCCCACATTCCCCTCCCAACCTCCCCCTTCTGAGTCTCCAAACTCCATTATATTATTCTGTGTGCCTCTGCAGAGTTATAGCTTAGCTCCTACTTATAAGTCAGAACATACGGGATTTACTACTTGATATTAAAACCAAGAATTCAAAGGATACTCATTATAATCTGGATGTCTATGGATGCCCCGAGTAACAACAACAACAATAACAAAAAAAGCCCTTCATCTCTAAGTGTGATTCTTTCAGGAACTAGATACCAGCTGTTCTTGTATTTAACACTGCAAAGATTTCTGAAATGAGTGTAACCATGTTTTTCCATGATGACGTATTATTGGTTTGTGTTTATATAATGAATATTTTCACATTACATCATTGCAAGCAGAATCTACATACACATGCAAATCAGGTACACAAAATTAATCAATCAAAAGCATTTCTTGGAAGATTATCATTTTCTTAAGCACCCCAAATACAAGACAGTAACAGTAGCGCAGAGAATGTTAAAAAAGGATGTGCAATTTGTCTGTGGGTCTCTTGATGTGTTAACTGGATTGGGGTGTGTGTGATGGGGGAGGTTGGGGGAAAACGAAAGAGTTACGGCCTGAAACATAATGGGAAGGTTAGCCTCACAATTGCGTTTCCTTAGCATTAAAGAAGAAAATGCTTACCTTTGTGACTCAACAGGACAAGGAGAGATAGCTGTGCTTTGCGGGGAAGCTCTATCAACTCCACTGCTGTCTCAACCCTATTGAAGAATGTGTTCACCCCTTTAGCAACTGAGAAATGTTCCCAAGATGTATATAATTTCATGGATGGAAGAACACCAATTTCACAGAACTTAAACGACACAACCACGTAGTGCTTAAATTATGCAAAAACAAGCTGCGTTGTGAGCACAACGGAGGCCTGGGCATAGCAGTTCTTAGGTGTACTGTCATCGACATGAAACTGAATGGCCCACAGGCTTCCTGAAGCATCAGTAGAGCAAAGAAGGAGGGGTGAGGGCTCAGATTAAGCCCACACAATTCTGTGAAGTTCCCATGTAGAAAGACGCCTTCGATTGCTATGAAGGGCCCTGACCACCGCTTCGTCTAGTTTGAGACCTGAGTGATAAGAACATCTGAACCGTGGAAACCTGTCTGATTACACTGAAGGGATTTGTTCCTTCACATTCTCTCTGCTTAATATGTGGAAGAAATGATAGTCCCTACTGCTGCTGCTGCAGGGTTTAAATGAAATAATGCAGTGCTGAGCACGGCGTTGGGCCCTGCCAAACATACGGTAAGTTTTCAAAGAGTATTTCTGTTAATATGCGGTATTTTTCCTGTCTTGCAAAAGCTAGACAGAACCTACTTGGTTTTGTCACACTGGAATCAACTTAAGTGTACAAAAATAAAAGCTTTTTAAAAACCAGGAAATGTCCATATAAAGGAAGAGGACATGAAGCCATTAATAATGGTGTCTTTAAGAGAGAACTAGTTATTAATTGTAGGAAACACTTTCATGACATAACAAAAACAACATTGTGTGAAGGCTGTTCGTTAAAACTGCAGGTGCATGGAGGAAAAAAGGATAGGGGAAGACACCAATTTGTTAAAGTTGGTATTCTTGAGTGGTGAGGCCATCATATTTTTGTCCTTTTCTGTATTTTTAAATGTTCTACAATAAGCATGGATGACTTTTGTGTAACTAGCAAATGATGTCTGGACTTGGTTTAAGTGTGATCAAAAAATGAAACTCTTGGCTAGGTGTGGTGGCTCATGCCTGTAATCCCAGCATTTTGGGAGGCCAAGGCAGATGGATCACCTGAGGTCAGGAGTTCGACACCAGCCTGGCCACCATGACAAAACCCTGTCTCTACTAAAAATACACACACAAAAATTAGCTGGGTGTAGTGGCACATGCCCATAATCTCAACTACTCCAGTGGCTGAGGTAAGAGAATTGTTTGAACCTAGGAGGCAGAGGTTGCTGTGAGCCGAGATCGAGCCACTGCACTCCGGCCTGGGCAACAGGATGAGACTCCATCTCAAAGAAAAGAAAAGAAAAAAACACTCTTCCTCTTTTACTACACTTACTCAAAGTCATTTATTGCCAGTGTAATGATTAACAACACCTCCTGTCTTTATTTTTGGTTAGTAAATACAGCAGGAATAAAGAAATGGAACGGAATATAAAAGGTGACAGCTCATTTTTACTTAGCATTCCTTTCTGGACAGGAAATAGGAAAATGACGAGGGACAGAGGTTTGAATTTCACCTGTAACTTTTCAGTCATCCTGCAGCCTTAGGCAAGTTCTTCACTATTCCTGAGCCCCATTTTCCCCTTTTGTAAAATGTTACTAATACAGCCTGCCAAAGAGATTAATTGAAGATCACCCTAAGTAAACCCAGAAAACATATAAAGTATGCCTAGGACTTCGTATGCATAGAGAACATGCTAGCTCCTTTTGCATGAAGGATTTCTCACTCTAAAGACAAAGGAAACAACTAGAGGAGAAAAAAAAAAAAATGCTTTAAGGATTTTTTCTTTTCCTCCAGACTTTCATGTTTCAATTACTTTGCTGACCAGTTAATGGTCATTCATGACAGGGGGCTGGGCCCTCATGCACAATTTAAGCTAATCTTTAATTTCTTCCTCTAGGCCTCTAGATCAACTTCTAAGACACTGATAAAGAAGCCACCTCCCATTCCAATGGCTGTCCCCTCATCTCACCCACAGAATCAGCTGGCTTCCTTTTCAAGGACAGAGTGGATTGCAGCCCTAGAAGTAATTGATAGCTCCATGCCTGTTTCCACTGCAGCAATTTCTAAGATGGTACAAGCTGATGATGTTTGCAAGACTTAAGTTCAGGGGGTTTGCCGTGGCCAGCAATTGATTGCATCTTGATATTCCCTCTCCTCTGATACTTAAACTGGGGGAAAGGATGAACACATCTGCCCTCAATGGCTGCTTGGGAAGATTACAAAATCAAAAACTATATAAAAGCATACCTGTCTTCCTTTTAGCTAATTAAAACAGTGGCTGGCGCCAGGGAACTTTTCTTTATCGTGCACTGCCATCTTCTGGCCACATTAGCCTCTACACCACAACCCACCAGTTCCATGCATAAGAAACTAATGAACATTTGCATACATCCTTGTGTTTAACATCAGATCCTAAAGTCCAACCATAAAAACATGCTAATAGCCCTGAAAACCATAGGGAAATGCTACTGTTTTCTCTGTTTGAACATACGGTGTACACACACATGACATGAGATGAAAACAAAGTTGAGGATGCCCACAAGTTGCTGTTCACACTGTGGACCAATCTTCCCCACTCTGCAACATGTCAGTTAACATGGAGAAAGGAAGGGAATAGGTATTAGCAGGCACCCACTGACTGACAGGTGTTTTCAAGTATGTTATCTCGCTCTATTCTTACAAGTACTTCATGTAAAATAAAGCGTTATTTCCATTTTGCTGAGGCTTCAAAGTTACTAAACCCATGGAGTGTCAACTTGCTGTTAACTGGTGGAAGGAGGATTGGAATCCAGGTATGTCTGACTGCAAAGCTCAATCTCTGATGGGTACTGCCTGAACTGCGTCTCACCATCTCACACACCCTGCTGTACTGAGACCAGGGTGTGCAGATCTGAGGGCTTGCTTTCGCCTTAAACCTGGTATGAGCCATTTGGTCTATGCAGTTTGGATATGCAAACACAAACACAGATATACACACACACATATATATATATACACATGTGTATGTACACATGTATATATTTGCAATAAAAACAAAACAAAAGCTACATACATATAGTTTTGTTTATATATAGTTGTGTGTGTGTGTGTGTGTGTGTATATGTATTACAGGGTTTTTTTTTCTGCTAAACCATTTAAAAGATGTAGATATATCCTCCTCAAATACATCAGCATGCATCTCCTAATAAAGACAGTCTCATACATAACCGTAATTCCATGATCACGCCTAAAAATATTTGATTCAAAATTAAATCTAATGCCCAGGGATGTAAAGGTCTCAATGGTCATTAAGAGGCTTGAAAAATTTGACCTCTGCATTGGAACTATGTCCTTTTTGTCTTTTTAAATTTAGAACAGTTCTCCCCACCCTTTTTATTTATTTATTTATTTTCATGTGACAATTTAATGTAAGTCCTCTGTGTAATGCTCAAGGAAAATAGGCATCTGCTAGTTAGCTCTTTCATCATTAAATAAATAACCCTGTGGTTAAAGTTGAGTCTCCAATATCCTACATGTTGTATCACATGCATTCCTCTCCTATAAACAGGGTCATATGGATGGAGCAGTTGTCCTCACTCCCTGCCCGGCTGTGTAGAGCACTCAGCACTGGAGCTTGTCAACCCCTATGAGGCCTGATGTGACTTGCCTGGCATGTGAATGTTGGATCTCATAGTTTTTTTCTTATCCTTCCATTTCTTTTTCTTTTTTTTTTTTTTTTTAATTCTCTATTCTTTTTTCCAAAAATGTTCTCTTTTTGCCTTTATCCTGTTTTGAATTCTGATTATCTGAAAATAAATCGTGAAAATTTCTCCCTAAAATATTTTAGTATGAATCTACTGGTAATGATAACATTGTCCCTCACGATCCTCAAACCGTGGGCAATTTTGCGCCCCGGGGGACACCTGGCGGCATCTGGAGACATTTTTGGTTGTCTCAGTGGGGGAAGGAAAAGCTCTCAGCATCTGGCGGGTGGAGACCAGCACTGCTGCTCAGCACCCACAATGCACGGGACAGTCTCCGCAGCCAAGCACTTCCTGGTCCAATTTGCCAACAATGCCAAGATTGAGAAACCCTTTTCTCCATCGCCACAAAATCATTAAGCACATTAATGTCATTAATATTTAACAAATGTCTAACTTTCATTTTCCATGAAATGAAACACATTTTTTCAGTCTTCATAATTTCCCCCAAGAAGGGGCAATCAGCTTCGAAGTCTGATGGCAGCACCTGCGGTACAGGCACAAGGCGCGCCTCTAGTGGTCAGCTGGGAAATCGACGCCTGAGAGCTCAATGCCCTCCAGAGGAGGCTGGGCGGGGAGCTTTCCATCTGACAGTGGGAGCTCAAAGCGCTGACTCTGTTGTGTTGTGTGTTGCTGCTGTTGCTGCTAATTACCCTAATCCTTGTGCACAGAGGATGCAATTTACAGGCAAACAATCCACATTCAAGGCACAGGCACTTCACTATTGCCCAGGAAGAGCTTTAAAAGGATCCTGACATTTTGTTCTCTTGGGCAAAACAAACCGGATCTAAAAGTAGATATGAGCAACGAGTTGTCAGTCAGGAGTAACGCTGTATCCTTTTGAGACAACTTCAAGATTTGGAAGAAGAAATCAAGGTTCAGAAAAGAAAGATATTAATATCAAAACTTACTTTAAGGGACATACTTGACTTTTCACAAGCATATTCCTGGAGAATTGAAGAAGAGACTAAAGATTTACTAGATTGGTACTCAAAACAGATCACTTTGTCTTTAGAGTATCCTGGCGGAATAGAAAGGGCAGCTATTTTCTCCACATTACAGATGTCAGAAATGAATCACAAAGAGAGTGGCTATGTCTATTAATTATAATATTATCAATATCATCAGATAAATTTGAACATTTTATTCATTGGAGAAAGATTTTTTTTTTCTGCTTAAACGACCGTTGTGGATGGGGGCAATTGTGATTATGTGTTATGCTTATTTCTTTGTTTACGGCTTTAACTAATGGGCCAAATTAACAACAAATTGTTATTTTATTTTCTCAACTGACTAAAGTTTGGAGATGGAAAACACCTCTCTTCTGGACACAAGGACAACATCACTAATTGACCACAGAACTACTTCTGCTAAATCTGGTTATACTTCTGAACACTTCTTCACATAGTTCGCCAGGCAAATATTACCAGCTGATAAAAATTTGCTACCAAGATAGCAAACTTTTTAACCAAGGTAGCAAAGACTTTTAAACAATATATGATCAAAATAGATTTTTTTTCTTTTTTTTCCAGACAGGGTCTTGCTCTGTCACCTAGGCTGGAGTGCAGTGGTATGATCCTGGCTCACTGCAACCTCTGCCTCTGCCTCCTGGACTTCAGTGATACTCCTGCCTCAACTTTCCAAGTAACTAGGACCACAGGCATGTGCCATCACGCCTGGCTAATTTTTGTATTTTTGGTAGAGACGGGGGTCTCACTATGTTTCCCAGGATGGTCTTGAACTCCTAACCTCAAATGATCCACTCGCCTCGGCCTCCCAAAGTACTGTGATTATGGGTGTGAGCCATCACGCCCAGCCTAAATCGATTTCTACTTACTTTGAGACCAGTACAGAAATTTGAAGTTTTCTATGAAATAGGCTAAAAGTTACTCAGGCCCAATTATCATGCAGCTCAATTTGCATTTATATTGTAATCTTTGTATAAATATTGATTCAATTCTATGCTTGCCATGGTAGCTGAAACAGCAAAAGGTACTTCATTCATGTTTTGACCAAGAAGCTTTTAATATTGCAACATTTGTTTAAAAAATGGTTTGTAAAGTTAGGTGCCCACCAACCATCTTTCTGCCTTACAAAAATAAAACAAAGATGTAAATCAGAACCGCAGCAGCCACTCATTAAATATTACCTCTAAGTGGTAAACTTAACTTTGCTAGCGGAAAACTAAAATAAGAGTATAAAACCGAAACTTTACTGTTATTTTAGAATAGAACTCAAGTCACATCATCCCCTAAGAGGTCTAAGAAAAAGCAAAGAGAGGAATGATACTCATATTAAAAACTGTAATTCTGCCACTTACTGAGTATATGCACAGCTCCATACAAAATCACTATTTCATCTCTTGTCATTCCCAAACACAACCCTATGTGGTAGTTCTCCTATGACCCCATTTTACAGATGAGAAAACTGACGTTCAAAGATGCCAACCTCTTCAGATTTCCTCAAGACCACACTGGTATGAAATAGCAGAACTGGGTTGAACTCTGTCATATTTGGGAGTATAAATTTCAACCACCCTGTCTTGCCTCTCAGGCAGATTATACAAAAACACTACTTTAAATAACTCCATGACACCATTAAGCAGAGCTCAGAAAAGTAAGAAAAAAAAAAAAAAACAAAACAAAAACAAAAAACAAAAAACAAAACAAAACAAAAAAAACAAGTAGAAACAATGGCTTTATGAAGAAGGTTCTAGTGTTTGTTTAGCCTTTCTCTGAGTCTCTGATGAATTAATAGTGCACAAAATGTACTTGAAAAGGGAAAAGAAGGGAAGTTACATGCACAAATACCACATCCTCATCCATTTCCTCCTCAAAGAACTCACTCAAGTCCTCTTGTATGGTGTGGTGGTTAGACTATGCTTTATGCTTTATACATGCATTTTAAAGTTTTGAGCAAAGGAGATGCTCAAAAAATGTTAGACCCTTTCCAATCTATTCGTACTTAGCATAAAAAGATAATGAGGCTACCTCCTAGAAGAGAGGGGTATGACTGTACATGTTTGCCCATTGGTCTATAAGATGTGATCAAGAATGCAACCATGAAGCATCATTTGTGGAAACTTCCCAGGTCCAGGAAGGGAAACTGAGACCAAGAAATGAGGCACTGCAATGATGTCTGCAGCAAGCATGGAGACGTCTCCCCTTTCCGTTGCCAATACAGCAAGACAAACATTTCCCAAACATCAGAACAACCACATATCAAGCTCGCCATTGTTATCTTCTCCATGAGTCACCTTTACCATGATTACCTTATTACTTTTCCTTAAACTGACTTTCTTTATGTGTCAGTAAACTTTAAAACATCATTTCATGTCATCGCCAAAACTGAAAACCAGTCTCATTTGCTATAAATAGATGGAGACTCTCAGACTGAATGGGTTGAATACTGCAATGTTCCTCAATTGTTCAATTCTGGCTGGATATTTTGTCTGTTGAAAGCTCGCTTGCTCTCTCTCTCTGTTCAAAAAGATTAGCAAGGGTTGGAGAGGTGTTAGAGATATAATAGCAACATGCAGAGTCGATCTCTTTGACATGTGAAAGACTGAAATGGATCTGAGAAGGAAATTAGTGTCTCATTCTATGATTCAATTATACTGAATGCCACATCCATGCGCCACCTCGAATGGCTTCATGTAAGAAGGGTGGAATTCAGGCTACACTTGGAAACAATGCGATAAACCACTCATCTACCCAGCCTCACTCAGCCTCCTGGACGAAACGTGTTCCAAGCCTTATCAGCTATTCATGGTCAGTGATGAACTTTCAAAGCTTCAAGTCACTGGTATCTTAGCACTTCTTCCAATTAATTGGTCAGAGCATCTACTCTGAGATACACAGAGCTTAAAGGATTCCCTACATTGGTTCTGTATATCTTGTGTCTCAGTCATTTCCCACATTGGTTCTGTGTATCTTGTGTCTCAGTCATTTCCCACATACACTAAAGCAAGAAGGAAAAATCTAGTATGCAATCAGCTGTCAAAATAGAAACTCTTGTGTTATCACAAAACCTCTAGAGAAATTTCAAATCTTTGGTTTCACCCTTTTATTTATTTTATAAGTCTAAAATGCACACCAGATTTTGAAGGCTTAGTACCCATACATGCACAAAGATATACACACATAAATATATTATATATCATAAATAACTCTTGGCCAGGTGCAGTGGCTCATGCCTATAATCCCAGCACTTTGGGGGCTGAGGTGGGTAGATCACTTGAGGTCAGCAGTTCAAACCAGCCTGGCCAACATGAAACCCCGTCTCTACTAAAAACACAAAAATCAGCCAGGTGTAGTAGTACACGCCTATACTCCCACCTACTTGGGAGGGTGAAGCAGCATAATTGCTTGAACCCAAGGAGGCAAAGGCTGCAGCGAACTGAGATTATGCCACTGCACTCCAGTGTGGGTGACAGAGCGAGACTCCGTCTCAAACAAAACAGAACAAAAACACCCTTTTATTTCAAGTACGTGATGAGAATACTTTGGCTATATAGGTTAGATTATATTATTAAAATTAATTTCAACTGTTTCTTCTTAGCTTTTTAAATGTTGCTACTAGAAAATGTAACGTTATATATATGGCTGGCATTGTGTTTCTATTGGGCAGTACTGGGTTACACGTTCTTTACAGTTCCTTACTGATTAATCCCTTTAGTAATATATAAAAAATGCTCCTAAAATTGGAATAGCCTGTAAAAATAGGGGCACTTTAATTTTATGGGGTAAAAGTCACTGGCAGATACATAAAAAGCTTTGCCACCATTGTTCAGTTTTCCTCTATGTTAAAAACTTGTATAATGATGTCAGAAGATAAACAGCTGACTATCTTTAAAGTAAGAAAAGAGGGAAAAAGATTTCATGGCTCATATGTCTATGGATAAAGCCATCCAACTTTGGAACAGTCCAAACTTGTTCCCTAATCAAACATATACTTTTAATGAGATTTTACCTTTGATTGAAAATGTAAGGCTGTAATGAACTGTGGGGTCATTACTCTGCTTCCGGGCTTAATTTTTATTTAATCCTAGCTCCCTGATGTTTTTGATATAGAATTCTTAATTTAGGCTGGATGTTTAAAACTTTCTTCTTAGGATCTTTTGATGTAGGTAGCCTTTTATGGGCAATAAGGCCATGGATCTTAGAGTAATAAAATAGGCTTCCAGTCTCCACAGAAACATACCACGTATCTCTACATCTTTATATGTGTTTGTATCTATGGAGATATATCAGTCAAGTGTTACAACAGGGCCTTAAGGAATGTCAGATGTGTTGACTACCCTTAATTCTGTGGCTTCTGGCAGGAGCTAAAATACCTATGGTCTCTAGAGTAGGGAAAACCTGTATTCTGGTTGTAGCCCTGCCACTGACTCATTATGTGACCTTGGAACATTCATTGAATATTTTGGAATTCTATTTCATCATCTGAAAAAAAGTAACTATCTATTTTTTTAAATAGGCAGATTAAATAAATCACAGTTGTAAAGCAGTTAGTCTTGCAGGTAGAAAGCATTTAGAACTCAAAAGTGCCTTCTGTTCCCTTTGAAGTCTTTTGGTCTACTGGATCTGTGCATAGGAAGTTGACTTAACAGCCCGGCATGGTGACTCGTGCCTGTAATTCCAGCACTTTGGGAGGCCGAGGTAGGCAGACCATCTGAGGTCAGGAGTTTGAAACCAGCCTGGCCAACATGGTGAAACTCTGTCTCTACTAAAAATACAAAAATTAGCCGGGCTTGGTGGCAGGCACCTGTAACCCCAGCTACTCAACAGGCTGAGGCAAGAGAATCGCTTGAACCTAGGAGGCAAAAGTTGCAGTGAGCCGTGATCACACCATTGCACTCCAGTCTGGGGGACAAGAGTGAGACTTTGTCTAAGAAAGAAAGAAAGAAAGAAAGAAAGGAAAGAAAGAAAGAAGGAAGGAAAGAAAAGAAAGAAAGAAAAGAAAGAA
>NC_045450.1:6660846-6750280 GCF_002776525.5 Piliocolobus tephrosceles | reverse complement strand
AAAGAAAGAAAGAAAGAAAGAAAGAAAGAAAGAAAGAAAGGGAGAAATTAGTTGAGAGTTAACATTGGAAAATGCTTCAGGTCCTTTTTTCTACCTGGACCTATCAATACAAAATAGTTTACATACTGATAGGGTACATATGTTTGTGGATTATATGCACAGAATGTGTAATGAGCAAGTCAGGGTTTTCATTGCCAAGGCCCTCCCCATTCAGGACCTTTCTGCCCAACTGGGGCAGGTGCTGCCATGGTAAAAATGAAAGAGCTCATGTCTCCCTAGAATTGACTGGAAGGCAGGATGGTACTCTATTCCCTACCCACTTTCTCCACACACCTTTCTGATCATGGAAGGCCTTCCTCCAAACTCCTTGTAAGTATAACACTCACCTCTACTATTCTCCAGCCTACCTGTGTACCCAAAAATCTTTCTTGCCTATCATTCATGTTCCTCTACAATCTGATCCTAGTTGACCTAGGGAAGTGTGTGTGTTTATGTGTGTGTGTGTGTTCTCTAGGCAGCCTCCTTTTACCTACTTCTGATAATAACACTCCCTGACCGTAATCCCCTACCTTGACTTCCCTTCAGTTTTCCTTTTCAAAATTCTTTTGAGGACCTCTTTTCCTTTTGGGAACCTCTCCTCTCCCATTTCCCTTGGTGTCCGTGTAAAGCTGACACCTGTCCAAAGTTCCAGAGATTCACAAGGGTCTCAGGCCTGGACAAACACCACATCCCATGTGACATGGTTTAGTTGTGTCCCCACCCAAATCTCATCGTGAATTGTAGCTCCCATTATTTCCATGTGTTGTGGGAGGGGCCTAGTGGGAGATAATTGAATCATAGGGGTGGTTTTCCATACTGTTCTCGGGGCAGTGAGTAAGTCTCACAAGACCTGATGGTTTCCTAAGGGGAGAGCCCTTTTGCTTGTTTTCTCATTCTCTCTCGGCTGCTGCCACGTAAGACGTGCTTTCTTTCTGCCATGATTGTGAGGCCTCCTCAGCCACATGGAACTGTGAGTCCATTAAACCTCTTTTTCTTTATAAATTACCCAGTCTCAGGTATGTCTTTATCAGCAGTGTGAAAACAGACTAACACGCCATGCCTACCGTGGCAGGGCCTGGTTCAGCAGTGAACAAAGGATGCAAACCGGACCAAGCCCATGGCGTTTTCACTAAATGTGTCAAATGCAAATCTTGAAATAATCTTCTGGGCCATTTTGCTCTGCTTAGGAAGAGCCCACCTGAATTGCAGTCAACTCCAAGAAAAAAAAAACCAGAAATGGGGACTGATACATTTCTGATGACAAGTGCATGACCACCTACATTTAGGCATGCCTAAAGCCAAATATCCCTTGATTTTCAGACATGGAAATACATTAGTTTCCTAGGGAGGCTGCAACAAATCACCACAACCTGGGTTGCTTAAAACAAATGGGCCGGGTGCAGTGGCTCATGACTGTAAATCCAGCACTTTGGGAGGCCAAGGTGGATCGATCAGGAGGTCAAAAGATTGAGATCATCCTGGTCAACATGGTGAAAACCCATCTCTACAAAAAATACAAAAATTAGCAGGCGTGGTGGCACATACCTGTAGTCCCACTTACTCAGGAGGTTGAGGCAGGAGAAGGGCTTGAACCTGGGAGGCAGAGGTTGCAGTGAGCCAAGATCATGCCACTGCACTCCAGCCTGGGTGACACAGTGAGACTCTGTCTCAAAAAACAAAAACAAAAACAAAAACAAAAAAAAAACAAAAACCAAAAAACACAACAGAAGTGTATTCTCTCCCAGTTCTGGAAGCTAGAAGTCTGATATCAAAGCCCTAGCAGGGTCTTGTTCTCTCTGGGGACCCTAGGGAAGAATCCTTCCTGGCCTCTTGTAGCTTCTGGTGGTGGCCAGCACCCCTTGTGCTCCTCGGCTTGTGTGTGCATCTCTGCAGTCTCTGCCTCAGTTAACACATGGTTTCTTCCCTATGAGTCTGCATTTCTACCTCTCCAGGTCTCCATCTTCTTATAAGAACCCAGTCGTGCCAGCCATGGTGGCTCACGCCTGTAATTCCAACACTTTGGGAGGCTGAGGTGGATGGATCACTTGAGGTCAGGAGTTCGAGACCAGCCTGATCAACATGGTGAAACCCCGTCTCTACTAAAAAAACAAAATTAGTCGGGCATGGTGACAGGTGCCTGTAATATCAGCTCTCAGGAGACTGAGGCAGGAGAATCACTTTAACCCAGGAGGTGGAGATTGAGGTGAGCTGAGATCGCACCATTGCACTCCAGCCTGGGTGACACAGCGAGACACCGATGCAAAAAAAGAAAAGAAAATACATAAATAAATAAAGAACCCAGTCACTGGATTTAGGATCGCTCCAATCCAGGATGACCTCATTTTAACTTGATAATATCTGCAAAGAACCTATCTCCAAATAAAATTACATTCACAAGTGTGGGGGTGGGAGAAGCTAGGACTTCAACATATCTTCTCTGGAGGCCTCTATTCAACCCATGACAAGGAGTTAATGCCAATCTTAGCTTAAGCCAATTCGAATGGCGTTTCTATTACAACCAAGAGTGTGGTGAATCTCCCACTTATTTCCTAGGGTAATCCTAAAATAGGATTCTCTTAACGCGTCTCTAAAGGAAGTAAATCCTCCCTATTTCTCCCTTCCTAGAGTCTCTTCCCTTGGACGGATCAGGTGTGCACATCCATTCCACCTGGCCAGTCTTTCAGGGCCCTCCCAATATGGCACTTCCCCCAACAAGTGTTTGCTTCCCCTCTTAATATCTCTAATTACTTTTCTCTCTAGCACTGTCTTGCCTATCGTTCTCTGTCCAGAACTATACACTTGCCTTTTTGTGAAGAGGAATATGCAGCTTATCTCCCTGACAGATGATACACTTCTGTCCTTGCCTTTGTTCATAGCCTCTTCTCTCTGTCAGGCACATAAGTCAACAGAACCCCTGTCATGAAGCTGGTCCTCCAGCCCGGCAAGTCAACCCCATGTTTCATTACTTTATGTTCGGCATACATTTATATAGGTTTTTGACACGGAGTCTCGCTCTGTCTCCCAGGCTTGAGTGCAGTGGCACGATGTAGGCTCACTACAACCTCTGCTCACTGCAACCTCCACCTCCTGGGTTCAAGTGATTCTCCTACCTCAGCTTCCCGAGTAGCTAGGATTACAGGTGTACACCACCACGCCCGACTAATTTTTGTATTTTTAGTAGAGATGGGGTTTTGCCATGTTGGCCAGGCTGGTCTCAAACTCCTGACCTCAGGTGATCCACCTGCCTGGGCCTCGCAAAGTGCTGGGATTACAGACGTGAGTCACCGCGCCTGATCTCAATACATATTTGAATGACTGGTACTTGCAACTTTGTACAGGGATATGAGTGACCTTTGAGGATCAAAGAGTGGACAGAGAAGACACAGAAGGGATGATGCAGACTAGTCCGGAAGGAGTATAGAGACCATAAAATGATGAGCCTGGGTACTATAGACATCACTGATCACCTGTAAATTACACCTCTGTCTGCTGTAAACAAGCACTGCATTTACTTGACCAACCTCTGTTCCAACTCTGGTAAGAAGCACTAAGGTTTTTCTTCAGGGAGCTGTTTCTTCCCTTTTGTGGTTCCACACTGTTAACATTGCACTGGCTTCATATCAGCACTCCAGGGGAGGGGGTACCATTGAGGCCAGGTTGATCAAAATCTCACACGCCTTTGCCTGGGGTCTAGGGGAATTCAGGTTAATCAATGGATCTGTTGGGTGGGAAAGGGGGACATGTGACCCATAACATCAGAGATAGATCCACCTAAGAAATAGGCTTAAGTTAGGACTGCTTGGGAAGAGAAATGATCTTTCTAATGGAGTTGGTGAACTGGTGGGAGGTATGCCTGACACTGCTGATGTCTGCCTCACTGCTTCACAAGGTAAGCCAAACTCAAGGAAAGCAGACAAGCAGAAGCGGAATCATGGTGGGTAGAAGTTTCCTATGGAATCATTTCAGGACCTGGATCCATGTGTACCTGAAGTCAGTAGTCTTATATGCTTGTTTAAGATTCTGTCACATAAACAGAATTTCTTCTTTCTTTCTTTTCTTTTTTCTCTTCTTTCTTTTTCCTCCCACCTTCCTTCCTTTCTTCCTCCCTTCCTCCCTTTTTCTTTTTTCTTTCCTTCCTTCTTTCTGTCCTTTCCTTTCTTTCTTTTCTTTTTCTTTTTCCTTTCTTCCTTTCCTTTCCTTCCTTCCTTTTTTCTTTCTCTTTCTCCCTCTTCTCTCTC
This sequence comes from Piliocolobus tephrosceles, assembly GCF_002776525.5. NCBI lineage: Eukaryota > Metazoa > Chordata > Mammalia > Primates > Cercopithecidae > Piliocolobus > Piliocolobus tephrosceles. Next base: position 6,746,003 of record NC_045450.1, on the reverse strand, counting down.
TCACTGTCCTCCCTCCCTGCCACAATAGCCTATATCTTATCTTCCCCATGTATGAAACATTCTATTTATATGGTTATTTTATATTTGATATATATTTCTCCAACAGAATCTAAGCATCATGGTGGTGGATTGTAAGAGACGATTGTATTTCAATGACCTTTATATTTCCAAAAGCTCATAAATAGAAACTAAATAACAGATAAATATCTATTTCTAGCTAATGTTACCTTAGCCTCCAATACCAGTATACCTGGTATTATACCTCCAATACCAGGTGAGATGAACCTACAGTCTTTGAAATTGAATGCGATTAACAACTATTGGGTAAGGTTCACCAATTCCAAATAATGTCAGAAACATTTGGTACAGTGCATAAGTTAACATATGACCAAGCAATTTAAAATCAACTGTTTGATACCGATATTTCACAGTTATCATCCTGTCTACTTAGTAGTCGCAACAGTTTTTAAAGGTATCTTGGAATGTGAAAAGGCAGTCTGAACGTTAAATGGCACACAACAATTTCATGAACTCTTATAATTACTGGGATACGCTGACTTGATGGAATACTACTCCGTCATAAAAAGGAATGCATTAATGGCATTCTCAGCAAGCTGGATGGGATTGGAAACTGTTATTCTAAGTGAAGTAACCCATAAATGGAAAAGCAAACATCGTATGTCCTCACTCCTAAGTGGGAGCTAAGCTATGAGGATGCAAAGGCATAAGAATGATGCAGTGGACTGTGGGGACTCAGGAGGAAAGGGTGGGAAGCAGGTGAGGAATAAAAAAATACAAATTGGGCTCAGAAGAGGAATCTGATGTGCAGAAAGACTAAGGAACTTGCCCAAACTGTGTCCTGAATTCCTTCCTACATGCATCCCAACAGATGTTCCTATTCTTCTATTATGTCTTACTTTCTAATGTTCAAATATCAAATTAATAAAATGATGTTTGAATGTGAACATAAATATTTCTCTTTTCTGTGCAAATTTTACACATGGTCAAAATCAGAAGCATATGCTAGCTTATAAGATGTGTTTTTATTAAACATTATATCAATTACTATTCCATGGACCTCTGACACAAGTGTATTCATCATTTTAATGACCGCATAATACTCTCTCATGTTCTGTGCTCTACATAGTAAGCTATTACCTTAAGATTGAGCATTTAGTTTGTCGCCAATATTTTGACATTGCAAGTAAAATAACAATGGTGGCTTAGTCCAGGTGTCCTTTTGTTTCCATTCGACTGGATTAATAAGAAATAATGAATAAGATTGGGTCAAAAGAAATAATTACCTGTTTGGTCATTCGTAGGTATGAGTACTCTGGTTTTTAAATGATTTCTACTAAATTACAAGATGCCCAGTAAATAAGGAAACCAGTCTTATAACAACATCACCAATATGGGAAAAGGTAGTATTCTTATTTCATGTTAACCTGGATAATTTTAGTAGATAGAGATTGGTATATTATATGGTTTTAATTTGCATTTTCATACCACTATCAAGGAAAGGTGTTTACTGTGTGTTTAAGTCTACTTACGCTTTCTTAGGGGTATGTTTTCTGTTATATCCTTAGCTCTTATAATTTTATGATTTCTTTACGAAAACATTCCAGTCATGGGGCAAAATTAACATTTGTCAACTCGTGAATTGATGAATTCAATCAACATGAAAACTCCATCTGAAAAGATCAAATTAAAAATACATATGTTTGGCTGGGAGCAGTGGCTCACCCCTGTAATCCCAGCACTTTGGGAGGCCAAGATGGAAGGACTGCTTGAGCTCAGGACTTGGAGGCCAGCCTGGGCAACACAGGGAAAACCTCATCTCTGCAATAAGTAAAAAAAAAAAAAACCATAGCCAGGCATAATGGTGTACTCCTGTAGTTCCAGCTACTCGGGAAGCTGAGGTAGAAGGATCACACTGAGTACAATATGCCTACTTGGTACTATATAACTACTTGTGCCCAAGAGGCTGAGGCTGCAGTGAGCCATGATCATACCATCACACTCCAGCACGGGCACTAGAGCAAGACCTCGTCTCGATATATAGAGATAGACAGATAGATATATAGACAGACAGACAGACAGACAGACAGACATAGGTTTTCCTTACCGCAAGTTAGGGTGCTATTTTGAAGGGATGCACAGGTAGACTTGGAGTTTTTCAATTATTCCTTTGACTTGATTTTCCACATACCATGGGTCAGTTACTTCAGCTGAGAAGGGCCGTCTACCTCCCTGGCTGGGCCAAATCTGCCTGACTGGTTCACAGTGAGCATTTGCTTTTCCACTGTGCTCCCTTAACCAAAAGCCAAAACTCCTTAAGCTTAGGACCTTTTCTGTTCTGAAGGTTCTGTCCTCCGAAACACCCAGAAAACCTTTCGGTTGAATAGGAAATACAAAATTTGTCAAGAGGGTAGATCTTAAGTGTTCTCACCACACTCACAGACACAAAAAGAAAACAAACAAACAAACAAACAAAAAGCCCAGCAATATATGAGATGATAGATTTGTTAATTCACTTGATTCTAATGACTTTTTTTTTTTTTTTTGAGATGGAGTCTTGCTCTGTCACCCAGGCTAGAGTGCAGGTGCGTGATCTCGGCTCACTGCAAGCTCTGCCTCTTTTACATAATGTCTATGAATATGTAAACATCAAGTTGTATACCTTAAACGTATAATTTTTATTTGTCAATCATACTTCAATCAATCTGAAAAACAAAGAAAATATGAAAAACCTCTGGTTGATCTGCAAATTCTAATAGCTGTTAGTTTAAAATGACCACAGTAAAAAGAAGATCACGCAGTTTCTATGACTTCATGCAAAAATAAATCCTAACCCAGAATTGGCCAAAATGCCTCATAACTTGATAAAAAGCAGCTCAATATACGAAGTGAATTGGGTGAGGATGTTCGTGTGGTAGATGCACGCACACACACGGGCATAGTTTCCCACCCCATCCTTGGATTCTGTTGTTATTGCATCATGTTCCATCACAAATTTTTTCAGCAACCTAGTTGCTGAGATGGATGGCACAATCCTGGGGTTTACTGACCTTGATCAACATGAAGAAAATTTCAGCTGAACTGTGCAAAAGTGCAGGGAAAACATAAATCACATTTGGACAGGGCATGCTTTCTATCTAAAGTGTGAAGTCACCCAATCACACATCAAGAAGTGGTATAATAGAACCCACCAACTGAAGAGAAAGAAAAATTAATTAACGTTCACTCCAGTCATCACAAAAAAAGACATTGCCTTTTTTTTATATAAGAGATGACAGAACAATCTTAGAAAAATAGCTCTGCGCTTGATTAAGCATTTCCTAAATGCATTTTCATTCAGAACTTAAAGAAAGAAGTTTGCTAAAAATTACACAAAAGAATAGACTTGCTTCTTTTAAGTAAAATAAGTGGCACATGAAAGTAATAGCTATAATTAGTGGTATTAAAATATAAGCAATTCATTCCCAATTAATACAAAATTGCAAAGAGATGACAAATATCATCATAGACAAATCACACTTTTAAAATTAAGGCATCAAAACATAACCCTTGTTATCTGAGGATGACATCATGTGAATTGTTACCATAATGTAATCAATAGAGAAGGCTTCTCAAGTACCTAGGAAAGTGTGGCTACCCATGCCTGATATAAAGCTCTCACTTGTTAAATTATCTTTAAGCCATGCACTATCCATGAAAATACCGGTGCCTTGTTAAGCTGCAAATCCATAACATAAGGAAAACAGGCATGCGCCAAAGAACAGAAGCATCTTTGGGCTGAAACACACAACATGTGGCTTTGCATCACCCCTCAGTTGCCAGATTCTGTGCCAGGAACAACTAAACTGTATCTGGCAGGTGCCCTGTGGCTCTCTCCTCCACCCTTGGCAGGCATCACTAATCAATCATGCACTTCTGGGAGAAGCCACACGCCACAATCTGAGACTCCTCATTAACAAGGTGTTCTGTGCAGCCACAATCAATCTGAGTTGACACCAGAGATTCAATCTGTATCCAATCCCTGGTCTGCAACTTTACTTAGTTTTCTTAACTCCATGCTCTTTCACTCAGATTGAGAAGTAGCTACAGAATACACAAAACTCTAGACAGGTAATTGAGGGTTTGGTATTCAGCTTAAGCTTTGTAATTTACTTTGCTATCATCTTAACTGGTCCTAGATGTACACTCTGATCTCACCAGGAATGTAAGACACAGAGTCAAAGATTTAAAAAAGAGTAGCAGGAAAGCAGATATAAGTGTAATAATCAGGCAGCTTGTACATCTTTTTTTTTTTTTTTTTAGAGAGAGGGTCTTGCTCTGTCACCCAGGTTGGAGTGCAGTGGTGCGATTATAGCTCACTGCAGCCTTGAACTCTTGGGCTCAAGAGATCCTTCTCCTTAAGCCTTCTGAGTAGCTGGGACTACAGGCACGCACCATCATGCCTAACTATGTGGCTAATTTTTTTTTTTCTTCAGTTTTGCAGAAATGGGGTCTATGTTGCCCAGGCTGGTCTCAAACTCCTGAGCTCAAGTAATCCTCCCGCTTGTGTCCAAAATGCACTGGGATTCCAGGCATGAGCCACCATGCCCAGCCAGCTTGCACTTATTCAAGGTGCATCCTGTGCCTAGCCAAGATGGTAAGTACCCTCAGTGTAAGAGCTCACTGAGTCCCACAGTGACCCTGGAAAATATTCTCTCCTCCTCTCCATTTTATATGAGACCTTCAGCATGTGACAGGTTAAATAACCAGGAAGCCACCACGCTGGGGTTCAAAGCCAGGCCTTTTAGAATCCTAAGCTGAAGTTCTTAGCCACATGGTTATACCTGGGATTCTTTAGACGCACTTCCCAAAGCCAACTTCAAGGCTGTATGGAGGGTGTATGAGACCAATAGCCCGATCTACCTCAGTGCTTTTCATTGCACTCTCTGGGGTACCACTGTGCCCATGGCACCGATGAGGGTGCCCAGCGGCTTCTCATCATCTGTCATGTAGGTTTCGGGCCCATCAGAGGCTAATTTAACTCAACATCACATTCACTTTAGAAGCGCTGCGACTTTTTACCTGCCTCCCTCTCCCACAACCCACCACCACCCTCACATTTTCCTAAAATAAATGAAAGAGGAAAGTACGGTTCACATCTCATTTTCAAAGTTTAGTAAAAAGAGTTAACCTGTGAATAAAATATAAAAGGCAGATGCAGAGACCCATCCTAGAGTCAGAAGCTCTTGCCTACAAAAATAACTGTCAGCTGTGCTGGCAAGTGAGGCACTGCCTGGAACGGTGAGCATTTTGATGGTTCTGTGGAGCAGACTCATTGAGGACTCTGAGATAAATACCTTAGGCTGAGTGATTGAGAGGAAATATAAATGCAGAGATATATCACAGGATGGCATTTAGCAGTAGCCCAGGTTATTTCTGTTGAGGGCTGTGTCGCAATAACTCTCGTAAGTAAAGTCACTGTTTAACTGTGTGTCAGGCCCTAAGCATGTGGAGTATAGAAGGGACATGTTTTCTTGTTCCTGTGAAGCATGATTGCAAGAAGCAGTACAGTCTAGAGGTTAAGACTCAAACAAAGACTTCCTGGGTTCGAATCCCACCTCCATACTTACCATCTGGGTGACCTCAGTCATTTTTTTTTTTTTTTTTTTTTTTGGAGACAGAGTCTTACTCTGTCACCCAGGCTGTAGTGCAGGGGCATGATATCAACCCAGTGTAACCTCTGCCTTCCAGGTTCAAGTGATTCTCCTAACTCAGCATCCCGAGTAGGGTGGCTGGGATTATAGATGCCCACTACCACACCCGGATAAATTTTGTACTTGTGGTAGGGGCAGGGTTTCATCATGTTGGCCAGGCTGGTTTCAAACTCCTGACCTCAGGTGATCTGCCCGCCTCGGCCTCCAAAAGTGCTGGGATTAGAGGCATGAGCCACTGTGCCTGGCCTCAGTCACATTCTTGAACTGCACCTGTATTAGTCTGTTTTCATGCTGCTGATAAAGACATACCTGAGACCGAATAATTTACAAAGAAAGAAAGGTTTAATAGACTCACAGTTCCATGTGGCTGGAGAGGCCTCATAATCATGATGGAAGGCAAAAGGTACGTTTTATATGGTGGCAGAGAAGATAGAAAAACAAGCGAAAGGGGTTTCCTCTTATAAAACCATCAGATCTCGTGAGACTTATTCACTACCACGACAACAGTGTGGGGGAAACCATCCTCATGGTTCAGTGACCTCCTACCAGATCCCTCTTACCACATGTGGGAACTATGGGAGCTCTAATTCAAGATGAGATTTGGGTGGGGACATGGTAAAACCATATCACCTCCCTCCCTCATTTTTCTCATCTGTAACATGGGGATAAATATTGTATCTGTCTTAAAGGATCTTTTTAAGGATTCAATCATAGAATATGCATAAAGTATTAAAAAATGGTCTATGGCCTCTAGTAAATCCTCAATGCAAGGTGGTAGCTATATTATTATTCATTTTCCCTTCTAGAAAAATAATATCAGTCAAGGTTTCTTTAGTGGACAATCCCTCCTTCTTCTTTCTTTCTCTTTCTTTCTTTCTTTCTTTCTTTCTTTCTTTCTTTCTTTCTTTCTTTCTTTCTTTCTTTCTTTTTTTTTTTCTTTTTCTTTTTTTTGAGATGGAGTTTCACTCTTGTTACCCAGACTGGAATGTGATGGCACAATCTCAGCTCACTGCAATCCCCGCCTCCTGGGTTTAAGTGATTCTCCTACCTCAGCCTCCCAGGTAGCTGCGATTACAGGTGCCCGTCACTATGCCTGGCTAATTTATTTTTTATTTTTTATTTTTAGTAGAGACAGGGTTTCACCATGTTGGCCTGGCTGGTCTCCAATTCTTGACCTCAGGTAATCTGCCCACCTGGGCCTCCCAAAGTGCTGGGATTACAGGCATGAGCCACTGCGTCCAGCCCCCTCCCTCTTTTTCAAGTCGGTTTAAGTCATTTAGCTGGACCCTCATCCCACTTCTGGGGTGGCTGAGGGAAACAAATAGGAGGGACACTGCCCTTTATAGCTAAGAGACACCTGTTAAGCCACATCCAGGAATTGTACTAAGCCACTGAAAAAGAAGCTCCTTTTCTCTGCAAGTAGGAGTTAATACAGCTGGTGGTTGCCATCCTTAGCATCTGGTGAAATTAAAACACCAGCATCCAGCTATGCCAGAAGACAGCCCCACTTTACTCATAACTGTCATGTATTTTTCTCCTTAAGTTGGTCCGACTTTATTTTCTGTGACAATTGAAAATGCCCCGGCTGATGCTCCACACAAGAACAATGCATGGGATGCATGATTTACAAACAATGTCTGTCCCTGCTTCACGGATGATGCAGCTGTGGACAGACAGGAATGTGACTTTTCCAAGGTCTGCCAGCTGGTGAAGGGGCAGAACCAGGATTCAACCCCAGATCCGTTTGACTGTAAAACTATACTACCTTGTGTTTCGAAATAAATTAGGAGGAGTGAACAAAACTGCTGAGGATTTCCTGGCAGCAGCCCGTCTCTACCAACGGAATATCTCCAGGATTGACTTCCGTCCCCTCCTATCTGTGGGTTCTGAACACGCAATTTCAGACACTGGATTCATCATCTCTGCTGTTGCCTGGTCCCCAGTCTCAGTAAAAATGATGTTGAATCTCCCTGGTGGTGGGCGACATGTGCAGCTTTCTCTCCCGCAGCCCTGCTTCTCAGCAGAGCACAAAGGCACAATGAGATCTACTTGTGATATATGCACGACGTCCCACCAAGATCCCAACACAAGCTCTTACTGAGCAAAGGAGCTGAGGCAGGTCTGCAGATACAAGATGATTTGCTGATGCTAGATGACCACGCACCTTTCTTTGACCAGAGATCGTAGGACCAGGGGTGAGGGGTTGCCCTAAACAACAGGCTAGCTAGTAGTTATGCATTAGTTTGGAATGAGAGCCATGCCCAAGAGGAACGAGGGTTACTAATCTGAAGAAGATTGACAGTTTTAGGGAATCCGCATAAGTTGTAAAATACAGAATGAACAGAAAAGCCCAGCAACGCAGCAAAAGGCTTTGCTGGTGTTAGATCTCTCTGTCCCATTCCTTGGCTAGAGACGGCTGGACTAGGAGGGAACTGACAGAAGTCTCAAAGGTCATGCATACACATAATATATGAGCAAGCAGACTCCATAAGACAAAGAAACTGCTTGTACACACCTGACCATTTCTCATGGTGATCGCACATTCCATGTGACACAGATTTCATTCTATATTAAAGGACATAATACTCTTCCCGCTCATAAAGTTTCAGGTGGACTAGCCTTTGCCTGGTTTGAGCCTCATCTCAAGCCACTTTTCCCACTGCTGCCTAACCCCTAGCTAGACTGACCTCTATTCAGTTCCTTAGTCATGCCATGCTCAACCTCCAGACGTCCTCCTCTGCACCTGGCTCAGGATGCTGTCCACCCCATCTCCCTTCAGGCTCAAACTCAAATACCCTTCCTGCAGGATGCTCTAATTTTCATTTCCAAAGATTCCAGGAATTTTGGAGCTTCTTCCCTTTTAATGCATATGCATAACCAGCCTTAAACAAAGGATACTGGAAGCAGAAAAGAAATCCAATCCGCAGGGGACTTTGTGAGTCTCATCCAGATGGGTGCTCACAGCAGCCTCTGCCCTTATCTGCCTTAAATATCTCGCTTTGGTCTATGAAGGGAAACTCTTCCACGAATACTCCCCATTCTAGAAAGAGGCCCTCCCAGGAAGGAGTGAACCTTCCCCTTCTGTCTTTGTTCTGCTATCAGAAGAGATCTAGTCCACTCGTATTCCCAGGGGCAAGAGAGCGACACTAATAGAAACTAATAGAAACCAATCCTGCTGGCTATGTCATGCTCATATGCAGCCTCATTGGCACATAAGCCCTAAACCAGGAGATTAATCCATTGTCAGTGTTGATCAATGCCTTTCTTCCACATGGTAGCAAAGTGTACACAAACACTTAAGCTGAACCATCTCTGACAAGTTCCCGGGTGGAGCCATTCATGACGCCCATCCATCGCCAGTAAGTCATGTGGATAGGACTTATCCACTCTCTTGAAAATGCAAACCTTCCTTCTCCCCATCTCCTGCATGCCTCTAGTTCAGACCCCTCCTCCGACCTGCCTTCCACCCTGGACTCCTGTGTCCATCCCTGCCCACTTCTGGTTCCCTCCTGCACACAAGGAGAGTTTGAAACTTAAATAATGCAAACAAGAAACTCTCCCCTGAATACAAACCCACCAGTAGAAAACAGTGTTTCCTACACTTCAGTTATGTGTAGTCCATACTCACAATGTTTCCACATTCATGTGCTTTTCTTTAAATTGTTTTTGTTCTTAATAAATGTGTTACAAGTCATTTAAGTTTTTATTTAAAGAAAGGAAACAGGTCGTTGAAGTAAACAGAAAGAGCAGTATCCTTTGTCATAAGTAGAAAGTAAATTTCCAGAATCTACAAAGAACTCAAACAAATATACAAGAAAAAAACAAACAACCCCATCCAAAAGTGGGGAAAGGACATGAACAGACATTTCTCAAAAGAAGACATTCATACAGCCAACAGACACATGAAAAAATGCTCATCATCACTCGTCATCACAGAAATGCAAATCAAAACCACAATGAGATACCATCTCACACCAGTTAGAATGGCAATCATTCAAAAATCAGGAAACAACAGGTGGAGAGGATGTGGAGAAATAGGAACACTTTTACACTGTTGGTGGGATTGTAAACTAGTTCAACCATTATGGAAAACAGTATGGCAATTCCTCAAGGATCTAGATCTAGATATACCATATGACCCAGCCATCCCACTACTGGGTATATACCCAAAGGATTATAAATTATTCTACTACAAAGACACATGCACATGTATGTTTATTGCGGCACTATTCACAATAGCAAAGACTTGGAATCAACCCAAATGTCCATCAGTGACAGACTGGATTAAGAAAATGTGGCACATATACACCATGGAATGCTATGCAGCCATAAAAAAGGATGAGTTTGCGTCCTTTGTAGGGACATGGATGCAGCTGGAAACCATCATTCTTAGCAAACTATCACAAGAAGAGAAAACCAAACACCGCATGTTCTCACTCATAGGTGGGAACTGAACAATGAGTTCACTTGAACTCGGGAAGGGGAACATCACACACTGGGGCCTATCATGGGGAGGCGGGAGGGGGGAGGGATTGCACTGGGGAGTTATACCTGATATAAATGATGAATTGATGGGTGCTGACGAGTTGATGGGCGCAGCACACCAACATGGCACAGGTATACATATGTAACAAACCTGCACGTTATGCACATGTACCCTAGAACTTAAAGTATAATAAAAAAAAAAAAAAAAGAAAGAAAGTAACTCTAATTCAAAAGTGAAACACTGTTATTCAGTTAAAGCCAGATGCCAGAACTGCCTGTCGAGGGCTCTGGGTCTCTTGGTTAAAAAGGTAGATGATCAAACATGTGAGTCTTTTAGGTATTTTTTTTTTAATCAACCACCAAATTATGTCTTGGACGTGATGTCAAGATCTGAGAAATAGTTGACAAGGAAATAACTTCCCTACTATGTGATTTGATACCATATCCATGAACTGCCTGAAGATACCTTGTTTGCCACCTGAAATCTAATCTGTTTCAACACTTGTACAACACTGGCCTGCAGGAAAATGTGTTCCACTTCTATACCTCACCTCTATTTTTCTCCCTAGCTTCACTAAGGTACAAACTAAAAAACAAAAACAAAAATTGTATATATTTAACAGGTACAATGTGATCTTTCGATAAATGTTTACATTATGAAACGACTACTACTACTAAGCTAATTAACATATCCATCATCTCACATACTTACTTTGTGTGTGAACACTTGAGATCTACTCTTTTATCACATTTCAAGTCTAAAATACATTAATTAACTCTAATCACTATGGTGTACATCAGTTCTCTATAACTTAGTCATCTTATAGATGAAGGTTTGTATCCTTTGAACAAGACCCTCCCTTTTTTTCGCCCCCCAGTCTCTGGCAACCCACCATCCTACTCTCTGCTTCTTTGAGTTTGAATTTTTTAGATTCCACGTAAAAGTGAGATCATGTACTATTTGTCCTTCTGTGTCTGGCTTATTTCACTTTATCTAACGTCCTCTAGGTTCATCTATCTTGTTGCAAATGGCAGGATTCCCTTCATTTTAACAGCTAAATAATATTCCATTGTAGAACTTCCATGCTATTAAAATGGATATTCTTATATAATACCCTTATAGCCATTATGCACAATGGTATGGAGACCCTTCAAAAAATGAGAAATCGAACTACCAAATAATCCAGGCATCCCAATGCTTAAATCACCATCTCAAAGAGACAGTTGCATTCCCATGTTCACTCTGTCACACATCACAAAAAAGGGGCAACTTAGCCCTGTGATTTCTCAAGGTCCAGGCTAACTTCATCTTGTTCGAGTCAAAGTGTTCAGCTTCCTGCACTCAACCCCAGGGCCAGCTTCTGGGTCTGTCTCTGGGCTCCATCCCCAGTTCTTATTCCCCTGATGACTTTCACTTTTACTGGGTTCTTCATACAAAGTTTAAGTACCTTCTTGGTACTGTGTAACGCTGGCCCCATCCAGTAAAGATTTGCCTTCCACGGGCACAGAGGACTGACACAGAGCCTCAATCCATTGGCCTGATAAACCATTCCCTCCATAACCTGTTACCCACTCACTGCTGTAGTCTCTCCTTTGGCCAATCTCAGACACACACATTAGACTTGCATCTGCCGTAAACAGACCATGTTCTCTACACTGTCTTGTCCTCGCCATGCTGCTCCCTCTGCCAGAAGGGCCTGTGGTAGACCGACAAAGCCTGGAATTATGCACATGTGAGCTCTTTCTAACCAACTGAGAGTTAGCTTGCAGCACTCAAGTCTCGTCTCTTGAAACTTTTCTGCATAAGTGCTTCATTTGCTTGCACATAGTGTGTTAAAAATCAGTGGTATTACAGGAAAATCCAGATTCGCTTAGAAAACATCAGTACTGAATCTATATTCCACATGGCCCCATTTAGCTGAATAATAGTTCCCAAGATATGAAGGCATCACCCTCCAGGTCACTGCAGTGCACGGGACTTCACATTAAAGACAATCACTCCGCTCCCCTCTCCATTAATTCATTAATTCCTACCTGGACTGGGCAAGCAGGTGCATTTGCATTTCCTGACCTACATCAAGGATCCCCTTCCTCTATGAAATATTTCCAAGGTCTACTAGGTTCCATTGGTTGCCTACTCCCCTGAGATCCCCTAAGACTTTCCAAGGCCTCATTTTATAAAATAAATGTAATGATAAATGACATGGTAGGCCTGTAGGTGTGGATACCAGTAAAAATAAAAATAACAGCAGCTACAGTTAATCGAGTTCTTATTTTGTGCCAGGTATTATATAACATGATTTCCAGTATTATCTTATAAATTCCTCAAACCAATATTTCAAGCAGATTGTATCACCCCCAATTTACAGATAAGCAGATGGAGATAGACACAGGGTAAGAAAGCTTCTCAAGGTCACAGAGCTGCTATGTGGGAGGGCTGGGATTGAAACCCAGACATTTCAAGCTCCAAAGGCTATGTACAGACTCTGGAGTAAGAATCTCTGAGCTCAAATCCTGGCCTCATGATACATCTTGAATAATCTTGGATAAGTGACTTAATGTGTCTGACCTACCAACCATTACCTATGCAAGAATTACTTTTTCATGTTTATTTTTAGTTCTGGGGGATGCAGGATGCACAGGTTTGTTATATAAGTAACCGTGTGTCATAGTAGTTGGCTACGCCTATCAACCCATCACCAAGGTATTAAACCCAGCATGCATTAGCTATTTTCCCTAATACTCTTTAAGCAAGAAATTTCTTTCTTTTTTTTTTTTTAGATGAAGTCTCACTCTTGTTGCCCAGGCTGAAGTGCAATGGTGCCATCTTAGCTCACTGCAACCTGCGCCTCCCAGGCTCAAGCAATTCTCCCGCCTCAGCCTCCCGAGTAGCTGGGACTACAGGTGCGCACCATCACACCTAGCAAATTTTTGTATTTTTAATAGAGATGATGTTTCATGATGTTGGCCATGCTGGTCTCGAACTCCTGACCTTGTGATCCGCCCTCTTCAGCCTCCAAAGTGCTGGGATTACAGGTGTGAGCCACCACCATGCTCAGCCTCCCTAACACTCTCTAAGCAATAATTTCTAATCCTTGTATCTACTGTGCTGAAAATGCCAAAGGTAGGAACCGAATGAGGTCTTTGGAAAGTAAGGTCAGCACTCCAGTTCTGGTGCTACTGTTCCTCATCCTCAAAGCCAGAAGACATCTGACCACCCCACTGTTGGGTGCCAGCTACTTCCCGGAGGGGCAAGCTTGTGAACGCCGTGAGGAATCCCCACCATGAGCCAGCTAGAGCTGCATGTGGGAGCCGAAAGCCAGCCCCATATTGAAAACCATACCATTTACTTGGCGATAAATGAAGATGCCAGTCGAGGCACAAATCCATCAACTGGGAAATATAATTCTCATACTCTACCAATGTAATTCTTGTTTTTTTGTGTGTGTGTGTGTGCAAAGCAGGGTAGTAGCATTGAACCTAAGAGCACAGACGCTGGAGTAAGAATCTCGGAGCTTAAATCCTGGCCTCTTGCTTGAGTGATCTCAGGCAAGTCATTGAATGTGCCTGAGCTTCCCTTATTTTCCCTGTAAAACAGGGAAACGATGGTACTTCCACCCCACAGCTGTTTTAAGTATCCGACAGTACTTAAGATGCCTGATCTGGAAGAAGAATTGTGAAAAGATGAGTTCAGAACTCTCAGTGTTAACCATAGCATGAAAGCTTCTATCTCCCAATCGCAGCTTCAATGGGACCCGATCTGAAAGTCGCCATAACTTGGAAAACCGCTCAAATTCCTTTCATGCAATTTTATAGCAGATCTGAACCCGTTTAGCTGCACCGGGCCAGGCGATAAGTGAGAAGAGGAAGCCCCGTCTGTGTTTACAGCCTTTGACAAATGGGCTCTCGTCTCCTCCTGACAGATTCTCCCCCTGACTGATCCATCAGCCTCTCCTCTCATCACCTAAATCTCAGTCTTCATAACAGTATTGAAATTCAGATGGATCTTGCACCACAAATAAAAATGAATTTAAATGCCTCAGTGCCCCAGCGGAAACACGGGTACTCTAAATGTCAAATGCATGGGGTTTTGTGAGGCCATACTCCAAGTGATGGGTTACCTCCCGTCACCTTTGCTAAATCTGCATTAGCTCCACAACGCTCACCTGCAGGAGGAAAACAAAACAAAACATAACAAAAACCTGTGCTCCTGCTTCCTATTAAAGGGTGAAAAACTCCACCAGCCCTTAGGATCTCCCTAGGACACCCTCTGAGACAATGTAAGCAATGACCAGGAACCCATCCAAGCAGAGGTACATTCAGAGGGGCTCTGCTAATTGGCGGGCTTGGAAGCAAAAGAAAAACATAAAACCACTCTCCAAGACACATTATGTATTTCCCCATAAACAGCCAGGCAAGGTCTTCCAAGTGACAATTAGTTTCCTGTCAGCCTGAGAGAAAATAGGCTTCTGGGGCAAAGAAAAATAGAAAAACAGAAGAGGATAAAAATTCTTTTATTCTATGAAGAGTCTCAGATCAAGCCCAGACTGTGTAAAGACCAAGAAGAATGATTGTATTGCTCTTCATTAAGATGAGGGCTCTCGGCCGGACGTGGTGGCTCACACCTGTAATCCCAGCACTTTGGGAGGCTGAGGTGGGCAGATCATGAGGTCAGGAGTTCAGGATCATCCTGGCCAACATGGTAAAACCCCATCTCTACTAAGAATACAAAAATTAGCCAGGCATGGTGGTGAGCACCTACAGTCCCAGATACTTGAGAGGCTGAGGCAGCAGAATTGTTTGAATCCAGGAGGCAGAGGATGCAGTGAGCTGAGATCATGATCACACCACTGCACTCCAGTCTGGAGACAGAGGGAGACTCCGTTTCCAAAAAAAAGGCTCTCTTCCACTCTTGGAATTCACCATTTATCTTCTCTCATGATGTCTGGTCTAAGATTCAGTGGGAAAATCACTCATCTCAAGGTAAACGGCCCCACTGAATGCAAGACAATGGGAATGAGGCACAAATCAAAGAGGCCCCATAGGACTCCATGGAAAACCTAAGATTTTATCTTTTCTAAAATTCTTCTATCAAAAAGATATTCAACAACATACATAGGTATAGATCAAGGCACACAAATATATCCTTCTATATGAAATATCTGGAATCGAAGTAGACAGCCAGGGGAGGTGAAAGAAAAACAAAAAATGAAAAATAATGTGATTCTTGGGGAGCCATTGCATCCTATAGGGATTCTGTGAAGCTCCCTTAACTAAAAAACAAAACAAAACAAAAAAAAACAGGAAAAAAAAAGCTTTAAAGAAAGCACCACCAGTTCTCTTTCAGAGCTCTCAATCGTCATAAAAATCCACATGGGCCAAGAGGCTGCCGCTTCAGACACAGGTTTACTTATTATTTTGGCACTTCTGCCATCTCTTGTCACTTCAATTCCACTTTATCAAATTACTGATTTTTCCAGAAGCATTTGGATTAAATGGAGAGGGACACGCACACACACACGTGGGGGAGCAAGTGTCATGACTCCGGTGGCGAAATTTCCTAACTACACGTTCGTGTGGCAGAGGCACCAGAGTGCACTCCCAGAACCTGGTGGCGATCATTCCAGCTGCTGCAGCCACCGTCTCCCTACGTGGCCTCACACTATATCACCAAGCAGAGAGGGAGCAGGATGGAGCTCCACTGCAAGGATGAGGGGCATACTGCCTCTGTGGGATCATTAGAGTTTGCTTCTTGACTTTTCAATTAAGGGAAATATCTCCAATACATAAAGCAACCTCCTAAAACCGTACCTCCAATCTCTTCTTAACAACAGTTAGAACCAGAGAAACTATAGCCTAAGATTCACTGTATTACTGGGAATTTGAAGGAAGGAAAAAGAAGGAAGGAAGGAAGGTGAGAAAGAGGGAAGAAACGGAGGAGGGAAAAGAGGGAAGGAAGAAAAGAAGGGAGGGGAGGGAAGGGGAGAGGAGGGCAAGGGAAGGGACAGGGAGGTGAGGGGAAGGGAGGGGAGGGAAGGGGAGGGGAAGAGAGGGGAGAGGAAGAGGGGAGGAGGGAGGGGAAGGGGGAGGGGAGGGGAGGAGGGCAGGGGACGGGAGGAGAGGAGGGCAGGGGACGGGAGGGGAGGAGGGCAGGGGAGGGGGTAGAGGGGAGGGGAGAGGAGGGGAGGGGATGGGAGAGGTGAGGAGGGGAGAGGTGAGGAGGGGAGAGGAGAGGAGGGCAGGGGAGAGGAGAGGAGCAGAGAGGAGAGGAGAGGAGTTACCTTGTTTAAAAAAGAGAATAAAAAGTCCTTAGAGAATAAAACATTGAGAATTTTAACTGGGCATGATTTTTTCTTATCACTAAGATTCATCACCAATTAACTGCAACAAACTGTTCGGAAATTTATCTATCAGTCATATGAGGTCAAGTTTAGAAAACAATGGGAAAACTCATCAGAAACAAGGCTTCATTTGATATTTTTGCCTCAATCGATTTATGAAAAAACTAGCTCTGTGTGTGTGTGTGTGTGTGTGTGTGTATTTTCCCCCTTTCTTGGGAAGAGTTGAAATCACATATGCACGGTATGACCATTAATGATTTTTCCCACCAAGATGCATCACAGAGTAGCTGGAAACCTGGGCAGTTGTCATCATCATGATGTCTTAACCCCAGGCAGTTCGCACAGGTGCAGCAGAGCTTGGGTGGCTCTCCTTGCCCAGAGCTTACCCTGGCTGCTTATTTACCTTGTGCATGATGGAGCTCAGGTTGTTCTAATGGCATCAGTTCCTATTTCCCAAGGGAAATGCAAATGACCTTTGGAAGCAGGTTGGGGAACGTGCTTTCTGAACACTGTGACATGAGTGGAATGATTGGGCTGGGCAGAACATTGGTGAAAGACTTGGGACACACGCTTCACCAAAGCAGCAATTCCATCTGTCCAACTCACAGAATACACACATGCATATACCAGCACGCAAACACGTGGTGAACGCAAACGTGAATTGAAATTTCTCTGTCTGCAAACTAGAGCAACACACAACTGTAAGCTGGGATCACGCAGATTGAATTTAACCTACGGTATCATTATTCTTCCCAGTGTGAGGAGATTAGCACTCCTTCAAATAATGTCTGTCAACTGCTTTTTACTTAAAAGCAAATTTTTGTTTTGAGACGTCCTCCCCCACCTTATTAATCAGCAGACATGCCCAAGTCATCATACAATCAGAGCTGGAAACCTCTGCTTGAAATAATAACCCATTTGACAATAATGGTACACTTGAAAAGGGAAACATCTTTCAAACTTGTAGAACGATGTCAAAAGTAGCCAGGAGGTATATACGCTCAACTCGCTTATTTGACCTCTTTGGATCCAAGGCATACACAGGGTAAAATCTGATCTCCTTGGATGTGCTTTGCTGCAGAAATGTCTGTGAACTCTTGTCAATATAAAGAGACTGTGAAAATATTAACAAACATTGTCTAACACTTGCTTTTCCTGAGGGGATTCATACTAAGTGTAGCAAAGAAGATAAATGGGTGAGGGGACTCTAAATATGTAGAAAATGACATTGCCCCCTCCCCCTTAATCTCAAATACAAAGCTGTGGCTCGTATGAATGTCTCATGATAGAAATTGAGGGCGAGCTCTTTTTTTTTTTTTTTCTTTGTTGAGCTGGAGGCTCATTCTGTCACCCAGGCTGGAGTGTACTGGTGCAATTTCGGCTCACGGCAATCCCTGCCACCCAGGTTCAAGTGATTCTCCTGCCTCCGCCTCCCAAGTAGCTGGGATTACAGGCGCCCACCACCACACCTGGTTAATTTTTGCATTTTTAGTAGATACGGGGTTTCACCATGTTGGACAGGCTGGTCTCCAACTCCTGACCTCAGGTGATCCACCCACCTCGGCCTCCCAAAGTGTTGGGATTACAGGCATGTGCCACCACAACTGGCTGTGAAATCTTTTTCAAGTGTATGAGCCAGAAATATAGGGATACACTCTGGGAAGCCCAATGTTATATATTCTATAATGTATGTAATAATATAATCATACATATGATATACATAATAAACATCAACCTCAATATTTAACTTCAATGGGACAAGAGTTAACAGATTAAGTATTTTCCTGAAAAGAAGGGTACATCTGAAACAGAAATCAGCACCACATTTTTAGTAAAAATTACCATACACACTCTTCATGAAGCCATCAGAAGTAACACAGATTGTAAAGGAGTAAAATGACAAGTATTTTTAAGTCTGATTGTCTTTAAATATGTAATAGACCATGAATCACCTACAAACCATCATCGAGAGGGGCATGACTTAAACACTCGGGTTCCATTTACAGAGTTCTTGTTTTGTTTGAAACTCTAAAAGTGAAAAATATTGACTCGCCTTTCTGTCTTCTATTTCCACGCAGGTATTGCAGTCTGCTTTGATATCCTGAGAAGAGAAGAGAAGAAAGGAAAGTGAGAGAAGGAACAGGAGTCAGACTTATGGTCAGAGAACATTCAGTGGTGTTGTTGAAATGCCCTTTAAAATAATAAACAGCTCATGCTTCTAACAGTTCCTTCTCGAGTCATTGCTCTTTATAGTGCTTTTTAGAGGTATATGCTGTGGTGTTTGCATTAGAGACATATGGATGTCATAAGTAAGTTTTATTACATGCAGATGTGGAGTGTAGGCAAAGGCTATGGATCACAGGCCATAGCAAAGAGGAACTGATGGCTCATAAAATAATCTGCCCCCCATACAATTGTTCACATCAGCAGAGACTGCCTTTAATATCGCTCCCATTCAAAATTGAGGATAGTCAGGTATCTCTCACTTCAACACAAACTATCACCATCGATTTTTTATCCTTCCAACCAACCATCCATCCATCCATCCATCCATCCTCTATCCATCCATCCACCCAACAAGCCATGCCTATTCATCTAATCATCCACTCATCATTCATTCTGCATCCTTCCCCTATCCATCCACCCATCTATCCATTCATCCACCCACCCATCCTTCCTCTGTCCATCCATCCATCCTTCATCCATCCTCTATCCATCAATCATTTACTCACCTGCCCATCCACCCTCATTCATCTTTGCATCCATTCATCCATCCAGTCATCCACCCAGCCATCCCCATCCATCCAGTCATCCATCTATTCTGCATCCTTCTCCCATCCATCTACTCATCCATCCATCCACCCACCTATCCATCCATCCACCCAGCCATCTACCCACCCATCCATCCATCTATCCATCTTCTATCCACTCATCTATCCATCCTTCCTTCCTTCCTTCATCTATCCTCCATTCATCCCTCCACCCACCCATTCATCCACCCACCCATCCATCTGTCCACTCATCCATCTACCATTCCACTCATTTACTCATTCATATTTACTGTACACTTTTACAGTACAGTAATTCACATTTACTGTATTTTTTCTGCTTTTTTTTCTTGTTGTCCTGGTATGAAAAGGTGAAACAAACGTAATTCCTACCCTCAGAGAACTCACTAATTAGACAAAATGACAGATACAGTCCAACAAGCAATTGTGGCATTAATTTATTCATATGGAAGATATTTCTTTAGCATCTGTTGGCTGCTAGACCTTGCTCTAGGCATGGAGGACTGAACAATGTACAAGACACATGGCAGGCCCGTCCTGGTGATGTTTACATTCTTCTAAACAAGACAAGCATTAAACAATGCATATCACTTAATGGTATTCCAGAAAGAATATGTACTATGAAGAAAAATAGACCAAGGAGAAGGGGGTGGGAAATGCCGAGGATAGGGGAATAAGATGTTGATTTTTGCTGAAAAAGTGGAAATCGACCAAAGGCTTGAAGGAAGTTAGGGGGATGAGCCAAGTAGCCAACTGGGGAAGAATGTCCCAGGCAAAGGGAGAGTGAGTTCAAAGCCCCAAGGGGGAAATACATTGGACAGAGCCAAGCAAGAGGAGGCCACTGTGGCTAGAGGGAAGTAAGAGAGGAAAATAAAGGTGAATGAGATCACAGGAAGGTGTTTACTTTTATTCTAAGAACAATGACAAACCCTTCAGAGTTTTACTATCTTATTGTAATAAAATACACATGTATCATTAACAATTTTACCATTGTAGGTGCACAGTTCTGAGGCATTAGCCATTCAAACTGCTGTGCAACCATCACCACCCTCCATCTCCAGAATTTTTTCATTTTTCCACCTGTATCCGTTAAACAATAACTCCTCACTTTCCCCTCCCAGAGCCCCTGAAAACCACCTTCTGCTTTCTGTCTCTTTGGATTTTGCTACTCTAGACTCTGCTCATTGTATAAGTCTGCTAGGAATGCCATAAAAATATTACAGACTAGGTGACTTCAATGACTGAAATTTATTTTCTTAGAGTTCTGGGGGTGGAAGTTCAAGGTCAGGGTCCTGTCGGGGTTCCTGGTGAGGCCTCTCTTCCTGGCTTGTAGCTGCCTCCTTCTCATGGTGCCTCACATAGCTGCTGCTCTGTACTTTTTCAGAGAGAGCGGGAGACAGATTTATGACATTCCTTCCTTCCTTCCTTCCTTCCTTCCTTCCTTCCTTCCTTCCTTCCTTTCTGAGGTGGAGTCTAGCTCTGTCGCCAGGCTGGAGTGCAGTAGTGCAACCTCGACTCACTGCAACCTCCACCTCCCAGGTTCAAGTGATTCTTCTGTCTCAGCCTCCCAAGTAGCTGGGACTACAGGCACATACCACAACACCCAGCCAAATTTGTATTATTAGTAGAGATGGGGTTTCACCATATTGGACAGGATGCTCTCGATCTCTTGACCTCATGATCTGCCCGCCTTACCCTCCCAAAGTGCCTGTATTACAGGTGTGAGCCACTGCACCTGGCCATCTTTCTTTTCTTATAAGACCACCAATCCTATTGGGTTAAGACTCCATCCTCATGACGTCATTTAACCTGAATTACCTCCTTAAAGGCCTAATCTCCAAATGCAGTCACAATGGAAGTTACCATTTCAGTATATAAATTTTAGAGTTACACAATTGAAGCCGTAATACTTGTATAAGTGGAATCATACAACATTTGTCCTTCTGTGCCCGGCTTATTTCACTTAGCATAATGTCTTCAAGGTTCATCCATGTGGTAGCATGTGTTAGAATTTCATTCTTATTAAGGATGAATAACATTGCATTGTATGGAGAGACCACATTTTGTTTATCCATTCATAAGCACCATCTGTGGATAGACATTTGGGCTGTTTCCACCTTTTGGCTATTGTGAACGATGCTGCTATGAACATGGGTGTGTACGTATCTATTCAAGTTCCTGCTTTCAATTCTTTTGCGAGTATGCCCAGAAGTGAGATTGCCAAACCCTATGGTAATTCAATGTTTCATTTTTTGAGGAACCACCCTACTCTTTTCCATAGCAGGTGCACCATTTTACATCTCCAGTAACAGTGCGCAAGGGTTCCAATCTGTCCACATCCTCAGCAGCACTTGTGGGTTTCACTCAGGCATTCTGGAGAGAGGACAGTCATGACCCGACTTCTGTTTTAGCAGAACAGGCAGTCAGGGGTTACAAATTTAAGTGGAGAGACCAGTTTGGGGGCTACCACAGGAGTCACAGGTGTGAGATGATGGTGGCTGGATGAGGGTGTGGCAGGGGAAGGGGAGAGAGTAATCAGAGGCCAGACAGAATCAATGGGACGTCTTTAAAGAGAGGATGTAGTGTGGGAGAGAAAGATGGTGGCTAGGGGCCATTGCAAGGTCTGTAGCCTGGCCATGCTCTCCATGGAGGCAGGGAGGGTATGGATGTGCAGGGTGGTGTAGGGGGTTATAAACATTAGGGGCTCCAGGCTGGGCATGGTGGCTCATGCCTGTAATCCCAGCACTTTGGGAGACTGAGGAGGGTGGATCTCCTGAGGTCGGGAATTCGAGATCAGCCTGGCTAACACGGTGAAACTCCGTCTCTACTAAAAATACAAAATTAGCTGGGCATAGTGGTACACATCTGTAATCCCTGCTACTTGGGAGGCTGAAGCAGGAGAATCACTTGAACCCAGAAGAGGTTGCAGCAAGCTGGGATTGTGCCATTGCACTTCAGCCTGGGCGACACAGTAAGACTCCATTTCCAAAAAACCAACCAACCAATTAAACAAACAAAAAACATTAGGGACTCCATTTTGGTTAAATCGATAGAAATGCGGATTTTCTCACCAAGAAGTAGTGGAGTTCTCTCTGTGGATGCATCATGAGGAAAGGTTAATATGAGAAGCTGGTGATTTATTAGTAAACCCAGCAAATTCTAGGTCCCTTTGAGTCCAGAGTGGAACAAAGAGAGACAATATCATAAGGTGAAGATTCGTAGAGGACATGTCTTGTTTTATGTAGAACAGACTGTTTCCTATCAGTCAAGTGGGACTGAACCGGAAAGCAATGATTGAATACCTCTTTCGTGCCAGGTACTGTGCTTGTTTTTCTTACTGCCTCTAAATTACCAACAATCAAACAAAATGGGTATTCCTTAGTTACCCTGTGGTATGATAATTGTGATTAGCCGTTAGGTAACTGACCCTGAATCACACAATGAGCAAGCTTAAATCTGTAAGCAGAAGCGGTCCCTAATCAGGTGCTTTCCCTTCCCTCCAGGTAATTTTATTTCCTCAAGGTGGTTTGGTCAGCTAACGTAATTTAGGCCACAGGTTTCACTTTTTTCCTTGCTTAGATGTGCTTCTCAAAGTCAGACTCTCCGACCAGCAGCATGAGCTGCTGTTAAAAAGGCATATTCTCACAGTTATTACGGAAAACGGTGTGGCGGCTTCTCAAAAAATTAAAAATAGATGTACTGTATGATCCAGCAATCCCACCACTCAATATTCACTCAAAGGAAATGAAATTCATATGTCAGCGAGATCTCTGCACTCCCTTCTTCATGGCAGCATTATTCACAAGAGCAAAGAAAGGGAATCAAACTGAATATTCCACACGTTTACAGCAGCACAATTCACAACTGGAAAAATATGGAACCAGCCCAAATGCTCATCAATCAATCAACAAGTGGATAAAGTGTGGTATACTGAATGCTATATGTGTGTGTGTGTACATATATACAATATATAATACAATATATAATATACTATACATATATAACAGAATACTTTCCCAATATACATACACACACACACACACACACATATATAATGGAATACTATATATTATATATACATAATAAAATACTTCCCCAATATATATATAATGGAATAGTACTCTGCCATAAAAATGAATGAAATAATGGCATTCACAGCCACCTGGATGGAACTGGAGACCATTATTCTAAGTGACATAAGACAGGAATGGAAAATGGAACATTGCATGTTCTCATTCATAAGTGGGAGCTAAGCAATGGAGAAGCAAAGGCATAAGAATGATACAGTGGGCTTTGGGGACTCAGGGGAAAGGTTGGGGAGTGGTGAGGGGTAAAAGGCTACATATTGTGTACAATGTACAACCACCAGTGAAGAACTCATTCATGTAACCAAACACCACCTGTTCCCCAGAAACCTACTGAAGTAAAACAAAAAGCAAAAAACTAAGTGTCCATCAAGGAAGAACCAGATAAAGCAAATGTGGTATATATACACAATGGAATACCATTTCAGCCTTAATAAAGAAGGAAAGCCTGTCATTGTAACATGGGTGAACTTGGAGAACATTATGTTAAGTTGAACAAACTAGTTACAGAAAGACCACTGCTGCATGAAATAAATATAAAAAACTTATTAAAGAGTACAATGGTGGTTACCAGGGGCTGGCAGGAACTACCCTCTTTACCAGGAGGTTTGCTGGGGACACATGGGCCTAAAGACATAAAATTGCAGTTAGGAGGAGTAAGTTCAAATATTATACAACATGGTGACTACAGGTAACAATAACGTGTTGTAATCTTGAAAACTGATAAAAAAGTAAATGTTATGTGTTCGAACCACAAAAAAATGACAACAATGTGAGGTAACGTATATAATATTAGCTCTACTTAGACATTCCACAATGTACGCACCTTCCAAACATCATGTTATACATGATAAATATATGTAACTTTTGTCAGTTTACATATACAAGGAAAAAAATCCACATTCTCAGGCTCTATTTTCTGTAAAAATGCCATTGAGAAATGAGGTGAGAAAAAGCAGCTCTCTGTCTGTTTCTGCCCGTTCTGACCAGGTGAAAGATGCATTTCCGCTCTCTCCTGAAGCGAAAAATATGAAGTTTGCACGGAAGAATCCTCACTTACTGAAACCAAAATTCAAAGGGTGAGGGCCCATCGATGCATGCTACTAAGCCCTCCAGGGGATGTGGCAGTGGACTGAAGGCTGAAGGGTGGGAGGACAGGGCTGCGGATAATTCTAGTTCTGGCATTAGATGCCTGACATTAGACTCACGGCATTAGACTCTTAAAGCAGGGTGTCGCTATTTAATAACCATGCAGTCCTTCAGCAAGTTTCCCTTATCTGTGCATACGGGGAGTACGAGGAACTTCCTACTTAACGTGCAGTCGGCACCCCAGCAACTATGGTGACCCTGACAGTTGGTTAAAATGCATCATGCCTATAATCCCAGCACTTTGGGAGGCCGAGTCTAGAGGATTGCTTGAGTCCAGGAGTTGAAGACCAGCCTGGAAAACTTAGGGAGACATTGTCTCTACAAAAATAAATAAATAAATAAATAAATAAATAAATAAATAAATAAATAAACAAAGAAAAAAATTAGCTAGGTGGGGTGGTATGCGCCTGTGGTCCCAGCTACTTGGGAAGCTGAAATGGAAGGATCACTTGAGGCCGGGTGCAGTGGCTCATGCCTGTAATCCCAGCACTTTGGGAAGCCAAGTCGGGTGGATCACTTGAGGTCAAGAGTTCAAGACCACCCCTGGCCGACATGGTGAAACCCCTGTCCCTACTAAAAATACAAAAATTAGCTGGGCGTGGTGGCGCACACCTGTAATGTCAACTACAGGTTGCATGAGAATCACTTGAACCTGGTAGGCTGAAGTTGTACTAAGCCGAGATGACACCACTGCACTCCAGCCTGGGCGACAAAGAACAAGACTCTGTCTCAAAACAAAGAGAAGGGGATCACTTATCCCCAGGCAGTCAAGGGTGCAGTGAGCTAGGACTGTACCACTGCACTCCAGCCTAGTGACAGAGCAAGACCCCGTCTTTAAAAAAGAATGCAACACATCACACCTTACCCCAGACACATCGAATCAGAATCAACATTTTAACAAGTAGTATGATGGACTGAATGTGTGTGTCCCCCCTAAAATTCATAGGTCATAGCTGTAATCCTCAGTGTGGCTGTATTTAGAGATGGGGCCTCTAAGGAAGTGATTAATGTTAAATGAGGTCCTAAGAATTAGTGTCCTTAGCTGGGCTTGGTGGCTCATGCCTGTACTCCCATCACTTTAGGAGGCTGAGGCAGGTATATCATTTGAGGTCAGGAGCTCCAGGCTAATGTGGCCAACAAGGTGAAACCCCATTGGATTTAAATATAACACAAAAATTAGCCAGGCGTGATGATGGTCACCTATAATCCCAGCTACTTGGGAGGCTGAGGCAGGAGAATCATTTGAACCCAGGAGGCGGAGGTTGCACTGAGCCCCGAGATCATGTCACTGCACTTGAGTCTGGGCAACACAGTGAGACTCCATCACAAAAAAAAAGTAAAAAGAATTAGTATCCTTTCAAGAAGAGACACCAGCTATTCTTTCTCTCTCTCTCTCTCTCTCTCTCTCTGGTAGCACAAGCCCAGGAATGTCCACATGAGGACCCACTGAGAATGACTGTCTACAAACCAGGAAGAGGGCCCTTATCAGAACCTGACAGTCCTGGCACCTCGATCTTGAATATCCAGCCACAAGAACGACGACAAAGTAAACCTTCTGTTCAGAAGCTACCCAGTCAATGGTGGTTTGTTAGGGCAGTGCAGGCTGACTAAGACAAGGTTCCCAGACGACCTGAAAGGTGGCCCATTCCTAGGACAAGGGATCATGTGTACACGTGGTATCTTCCTTTTCTCATCCTGTCTCCTAAATTAATGGCTGAAGTCTCTGATTGACTTCGGACACTGAGTCAGGAAAAATACCCCTCACTCTTACTAAAAACTCTCCTTGAATTTGTCTGCTAAGAAACCTAAACAGAAACGGGAGATTAACTCGAAATCGGAGTGATGAAAATCACAGCTTACTTTTAAACCTGGAAAATATCACTGAGAAATGAGGTGAGAAAAAGTAGCTCCCTGTCTGCTTGTGCCTGTTCTGACCAGGTGAAATAAGCATTTCCTTTCTCTCCTCGAGTGCAAATATGTTAGGTTTGCCAAGAAGAGTCCATATCCGATTATGATTTACCCACACAGAAGGGGCAGGTGTTAATCAACGCACTAACGAAATCAATAAACCAAAGACAGATTTTTGTTCTTAATCTGCCACCGAGGACCCACGCAAGCGACAGAAAAGAGCCATCTGGCAGAATCAGAGCTCTTGCTATTTCCCTAAGATTATTCAATTTATTCTTGTCAGGATTAATTTACTAAGCCCATGCTGGATTTTTTATTTAGATGATATTGTTGGTTCGTCATCTGCTGCAGATCTATGCGGGAGACACCCCAGGGGACCGCATTTGCTTCTGAACAATGCTGGACTCAAATTGGAAAAATGTCACTTTGGCGAGAACAAATTATTGTTCGGATCGCTCTGCCTAGAGCTGGTGTCTCTGGATGGGTTCCGACCTGACCTTTTCTGAACCAGAGTCATCAAGCAAGTACTTCAGCCCCACTCGGCCACTTCGCTTGGAAAACAGCTCAACTACTTAAGTGTTAAGTATGAATTTCGAGCCGTGGACTCATCACCAAGCAATCAATTTCCCGACAGAAGCCAGCCCTTCTACTTTTTGAAGCCGGGAAACCCTGAACAGCGGAGGCTCTGCTGCTGGTGACAGATGGGATTCTGCACAGATAGCAGAATCACACTGCTAGGGTCTCTCTTACTGGACTCAACCACACCAGTTCTGGAACCCTGCACAAGGAGGCCGACTTTACTTAGCCTCAGTTTCCCTATCTGTAAGAGAAGAATAATAACAATCACGGTTGCCTCGTTTGTGGCTAGGCATATCCAATACATGCCAGGGTCTTAGCGTATGGCAAGTTATCAGTAAATGTCAGCTCTCCTTGATGACATCTTCCAACAGGCTTTGTGAAACCTGGTTCTGAGTGAAGCATTGAGAACTTAAAAACATTTCTATTTTTAAAGTTTTCTCTTTCTCTCAGTTCTTTGAGCTTTTAGACATCAAAGCACTGGTGTGTCCATTCTTTTCAGAAGCAGTTCTCTCTCCTGAGAGAGATGTCTCTTCTTCTACACTTGGTGTGTTGGTTGTTTTTGATAATTTTTGTAGGTCAGGGTTATTCATGCCCACAATGCAGGGATGCCAGCATCCTGGATCCCATACCAGCATCATTCCCAGCTCTGAAGTATCTGGCAGTTTTAAAGGTTCCTGAGAACAGGTGGAGAGAAACTCCAGCCAATGAGGCTCCCAAGAGCTCAGAGGGTTTAGAAGAGAGTAGCCAGTATTGGGTTCAACAGTAGCCCCCGAAAAGATATGCTCAAGGCGACTAGTCACTAGTGCCTCTGAATGTGACCTTGTTTGGAAATGGGGTCTTTGCAGACATAATTAAGGGTCTTGAAATGAGAAAATCCTGTATTATCTGGGTGGGTTCTAAATCCAATAAAAAGCATCCTTTTAAGAGACAGAAGAGGAGAGAAAGCCACGTGAAGACAGGTGGGGATTAGAGAGATGCTGCTACAAGCCGTGGGACACCCAGCTACCAGACTCTGGAAGAGGCAAGGATGCATTCTCCCCAGAACCTTTGCTGGGAGAACCGCCCTGCTCACACCTTCAACTTGGACTTAGAGCCTCTAGAGCTGTCAAAGAATATATTTTGGTTGTTTTAAGCCACCTAAGATTGTGAAGATTTGCTACAGAAGTCACAGAAAATAAATACAGAGGATCAAGGAGCTCCTTGTGCTGATCTCTCTTGCATGATACTTGGCTACTTAACACTGAGAAAAGGTAACTGTGGTCCAGAGGTCACCTCCAGTTAGTCTAAGCTCTAGGGGGCAAGAAAAACTCCTTTAAAGGAATCCCAGGGCAATCATAGGCAGCTATGCTCCGGGGCCCAGGTGTTTCCACAATACAGCCCCTGAAAACCTCTAAATTGTAGTCATTCACTCTGGAAGAGCAATGGAAAGAAAAGACCAGGATGCTTCTACTTGTCACGAGAAGCTAAGTAAGGATCATATATCGTGGGCACAGCACTGTTCTCCTGGATTCAAATGCAAAGTCCCAGAGAGCTTTTCATAGGAAATACAGGAGAGTGGGGAGACACTGCCAAGGGTTCCATCGGACAAGCCCAAATCGGCTTGTGATCAGCTGAAGAAATGATTACTGCTGAGGAAGAAGGTTTAGCTCTTCCTTTTTCAACAGAAAATAAATGTTATGGCAGAACAGTTTATAATACTCAGGCAAGCTACATTTTCACATCACACTCCAAAAAGAATTCAAACTGCATTTTAAACCTTCACTCAACATTACAAATGGTCTCCTATTGCAAAGGCAAGCTTTCTGATAGTTTGGAGGCATGCTTACATTCCCTATTCTTCTGCAAATAACAATTGCTTCTAATTTAAAACATGTCAGTGAATATGAGTTTAGATGCTAAGACTAAGAACATGCCGGTGATTTTATGCAACCTATATTATTATTCTGAGATGGAGTCTCGCTCTGTCACCCACATTGGACTACAGTGGCATGATCTTGGCTCACTGCAAACTCTGCCTCCTGTGTTCAAGGGATTCTCCTGCCTTAGCCTACCTCGTAGCTGGGATTACAGATGCATGCTACCACATCTGGCTATTTTGTGTATTTTTAGCAGAGATGGGGTTTCCCCATGTTGGCCAGGCTGGTCTCGAATTCCTGACCTCAGGTGATTCACCTACCTTGGCCTCCGAAAGTGCTGGGAATACAGGCATGAGCTAGTGCGCTCAGCCTTATTATTATTTTTTAACCTTCACAAAGACTCAGACTTTGAGAACAAGTTTAAGCCTTAGGGACCCTGTGCCCCATTGTTTCCATTTTAGAGGTGAAAAAATTGAGTTTCAGACTGTAGGGAATTGGCCTCATAGCACTCCGACGGTTAATGGCATAGGGAGACTGAAATCCATCTGGTGTACCAGCTATGTATTTTATACTTTCCCTTATACAATATACTGTGCTTGAATTTGAATATTTAAACTAATGTTCTAAAGTTCATTGCCTTATGAGAGAAAACGAGTGTGTTCTGGCTTTCAAAACTTGAGTAACTCCGATGTTAAAAAAATTTGAAATCATGCTTGCCTTTCAGTAGAATTCTTCAGGGTCTGTGTTCACTTACTCCCCTCTCGCCACACACACACAAAAAAACAAGATTCAAATCAGTTCACGTGAATACATGAAGAAGACTATAAAATGTTTGCAGTGATAGATTTTATTCACTTCCTTTTCCATTCACAAATTTGCTCGGCACCTGCAATATCACATATGGCCAGCAGATGGGAGCAAATAACTTTGCAAAAAATACCAAAAGCACCCAGCCTAACCAGAGAATCTAATTCATCAAGTCCGTAAACTTTGTTAAATTTCTCAATCTTTCTGTGCCTTCAAACTGTAAGTCTCAAATGACTGTATGTTTTCATTACTAAGCCCTAATTACTTACTAGGAGTATGATCATGTGAGGAAACATTTTATTAATATGTGTTTAAGAAGGCAGAGATCTGTTTCAAGGGAAGGAATATTCCGAAAAGTCTATGGCTTCAAGCTAAATGTGAAGATGACTCAGGATGTAAGAGATGTTTCACCTGAAATCATACAAACAGCAAACAATGTATGTAAACTAAGTAAAATCTCAACACAAATCAGTTCAACCAAGGGAGTAAAATTTACCTTCATTTGGTAGGTTGCAGGGCAGAGCTGCTGATTTTATAAACATTTGGAGGAATTTTCAGGGGCCCTAGGGGATATTTTCCTTGACAGTATCTTCTTAGGCAGGAAAAAACTGTAAGGCCAAAACAACTACAAAACAACAATCTCCAACCAAACTATTATCCAAATAAAGATAGCAGGCTTTTCATCTTGACTTCTTTGAGTTCCCTACCCTTCTTTGGCACCCCTACCTCCATGAGTTATTTTGTTTTCTTCATCTTACTTTTTTTTTTTTTTTTTTTGGAGTGTGGTTATGAGAGGACAAGAGGCTTCCATATCTCAAAATCCAGCCATGCAGAAAAGCGGAGCTGGCGTGGGGGAAAAGGCCGGGTAACTGGAGGGTTGCTGGCTCAGCACAATTAAACACAGTATGGAGAAAGGCATCCCCGTTTCAGGTAGGAGTCTCCTGTCACCAGGTGAGCTGAAACCAAGGGTCTGTTTGCAAATAAGAGCTATGCATTGGCATCACAGCTGGAGTTTAATGAGAGCGCTTTTAATTAACTGTAAAAGTAATTACCCATATTAGATGTAAATCGCACTTGTTTTTACATGAGGTGAATAATTTTCGCTCAGTTTTAAGAAGAATACTTCTCGAGATGTCAGCTGCAAACTCTCAGCAAGTTGGTGTGCTGAAAAACACAGCACCAAAGAGAAAATGCTAGCCCGGGAAGCCTGGTTTGTGGCCTGCCTTCTGTCAGTCACCTGGCTGGTTTCTCTTTTCATTTCTCTTAGACCCCAGCACCTAAAACATGCCCTCTCCATAGGTGTATCCTCGGACAGCATGCAAACTCTTTTAAGTATTTTCTTGTTCTAATTTGGTGGTTAGCCTCCTGGATGATCCCTGGCACTTTCATTAATTATTCCTGTGAATAATTAATGCAATCAAAAGAATAGAAAAAGAGAGAAGGGGCTGGAAGAAGCCCAAACAGGGTCAGTGGTGTGTGCCTCAGGTGAGCTAAAGTGGGTAATCTCCAAAGAAGGAAACGGTTAGTCAGGAGGCAGCAAGTTCCAGAGCAACAAGGTCAGGCCTGAAAGTCTCCGGGCAGAACCACTTTATTTTATTTTATTTTTTTTGAGACGGAGTCCTGCTCTGTCACCCAGGCTGAACTGCAGTGGTGCCATCTCGGCTCACTGCAACCTTCGCCTCCCAGGTTCAAGTGATTCTCCCATCTCAGCCTCCTGAGTAGCTGGGATGACAGGCACCCACCACCACACCCAGCTAATTTTTGTATTTTTAATAGAGGCGGAGTTTCACTCTGTTGCCTGGTCTGGTCTTGAACTCCTGGGCTCAAGCAATATGCCCGCCTCGGCCTCCCAAAATGCTGGGATTACAGGTGTGACCCACACTGTGCCCAGCCTCAGGGCAAAACTTCTGATGAGGATAAGCCTCTGCATCACCAGCACCAAAACAAAACAGCAGCACTCCCTCGCATTTATAAATAGCAACAGAAAATGACAGAGGTCAGTGTTGGGAGGGAGTGAAGGTGAATGCCTTGGTTGGAGAATTGTTTTATGACGCTGTCCTCTGGGTCCTCGAAATTCCTCCGACGTCAACAAGAATGTGAGGGTTGGGGGAGCCCTGAACCTCTGATGTGAACCGCGGTGAAGCGTAAACAGCCAGGATGCAGTTTGCAAATACAAGATTACGGGGTAATTATTTACACTTTGATAGGCACCTTCATTAAAGGTTTCGAGGATGCAATTATCAAATTGAGGTTTAGTGCACTCCATTTAAGCAACTGAACTGAAGATCGAGAAAGTGGGATGCAGAAAGGTGAGTTTACACTCATCAAGTCAGGAACTTACTTGGCAATTGGGTTCCTTCTAAAGAGAAACCAGGCCTTTCATGTGAATAGCATGGCTGCCACAGTCATTATTTTCAGGTGCGGAGCCTACCTGGGGTTTCTGCTGCTGTTGTGTAGTTCATGTTGCTTGTTTTGGGTCTTGGCCTTAATCCCAGGATGGGGCTAGAGCATGACAGGGACTAGTTAGAGAGGCCCAGAGAATGTATCCTGGTTCAAGGCCAACTGAAGGAAAAACCAGAACTGAAACTTGTATCTTTCAGAAGGAGTTTTTTAATTCCTTTCTAGAAGGTCACAAGTATTTGCCCAGTGTTTCCTATATGTGATATACCCCAAATGTACGTACTTCCCACACTGTTTCTATAAAGTATTTATTATTTATTTTTTAGTAATGGAGTCTCACTCTGTTGTTGAGGCTGGAGTGCAGTGGCCTGATCACAGCTCCCTGCAATCTCTGTTTCCCAGGTTCATGCAATTCTCCTGCCTCAGCCTCCCAAGTACCTAGATTACAGGTACCTGCTTTATGCCTGGCTAATTTTTGTATTTTTAGCAGAGACGGGGTTTCACCATGTTGACCTGGTTGGTCTCAAACTCCTGTCCTCAAGTGATCCACCCACCTTGGCCTCCCAAAGTGCTACGACCAGCCTCTATAAAAGATTCAAATTAACAAAAAATTAAAAATATAGCCTAGTTCTTAATAGTATATCAACTTCTTGAGGAAAGGTGGCATAATGCATATCTGAAACAGTAAGATAATAAAATAATTCACCATAATATTTGAGAGAAAATTCAATAAGCTGCATTTGAATTTCATCTCTAGGTGTAGATCAAAAATACGTAAGAAAGAAACCACTGTACCCTGTTTAAAATCCTGCCTCTACCACTTAATAGTAACATGGCTTTCCGTAGCAACTTACCTGTTCTTTAGTTTCTGTATTTCAGAAAATGGGGTTAATAGCTATGGTATCATCATATGGGTGTTAGTATTAAGTGAGATAAACTGTAGACTGCTGGCACACAGGTAGGGGTCAAAATACCTGTCATAATTGTAATTTTTTTTGAGACAGAGTCTCACTCTGTCACCCAGGCTGGAGTGCAGTGGCGCAATCTCCGTTCACAGAAAGCTCCACCTCCCAGGTTCATGCCATTCTCCTGCCTCAGCCTCCCGAGTAGCTGGGACTACAGGCGTCTGCCACCGCACCTGGCTAATTTTTTTTGTATTTTTAGTAGAGACGGGGTTTCACCGTGTTAGCCAGAATGGTCTCGATCTCCTGACTTCATGATCCACCTGCCTCGGCCTCCCAAAGTGCTGGGATTACAGGCGTGAGTCACCGCACCCGGCCCATAATTATAATCTTTAAATTATGTGTATTTATTATTATTGTGTACGTTGTATAATTTTATCATAGTTATTGTTCTTCCTTCTCAATATAAGATGTTTCTAAAAACTGTCTTAATTCCTCCAGGTCATTACTATTTCAGTCAATTAAATAGACCCCTACTGGCCACAAAAGATGCAATTTCTAACAGGACAAGTTCTCCTGGGAAGGGAAGCTGATAGACAGTTTATCTCAACACCTACTAAACCACTCTTGGAAAGATCCTAACATGACAAGGACTCAACAAAACCCTTTAATTGAACATTTCATTTCCTCCTAGGAATCAGATATTCCACAAAGACATCCGATGGGCAGTCCAAGATTTATGCCAATTAAAGAAGGTGCAGCACAGCTGAAGGTCAACAGAGGTAGCGCACATGATTTGAAAAAAATATATATATCATTCTTATGCATCCTATTGAGTATCCAGAAATGAACTGCCACTTTCCAAAAAATGGCTGCGGCTCTGAGTGGGACAATGGCTGAGCTTTGTAGGTGACTGGATGGGGCCACAGCTCTCCTTGGAAACTGTTACTTTCAGGATTCATTTGAACTCTAGTCATTTCGTCAACCACAGTTTCTTGGGAAGCAATATTTTCTGTCCCTGTGACCTTGGCATTTTGCTTCCTGGTAGAAAATGAACAGTGGTTCTTTGCACAAGATTAAGGAACCAGCTCTTTATTTCAGGAATGCAAACTTTATTGTCTACAGCCTTAAGCAATTGACAACACCAAAAGGGTGACCATCACCCAAACACCTGCACCAACCAAACCAGCATGGAATTACAATAGCTAAAAGAAGTCTCTTTTGTTTTTCCTCTCAATTTTTCATACTCTGAAATGAGTGCTCTTAATAAGACAATATAAATGTATAATATTTGGCACTGAGGGGCTAAACATTATATAAATTACTGTAAAAAAAGTTGTTCAGTCCATGTGTACACACCTTCACTCATCAAAGAACATACAGATAGCCATTTTCTTGGTTTTGTTTCCATTGAAATATTTCTAAGTTTGACAACATGGAAGTTCAAGTTAATATGCCAGAAACATATTTTATTATAATAAATGTATAAGTCTTAATACATGGCCCTTGAGCTTCCAATCTCTAAGGATGAATTTAAAAACTCACCTGAGAAATAACTACTTAAATTTTTTCAGAAAATTGAAATAAACAGGAAAAAATGAACATGTACTTTTATTGCCCTGTGATTTACCAGTAACTTATTCTTTAAAACACTCATTTAATTTTTACATGAGCATAGGAAAAATGTACTTTAATATAGTGTAGGATAATTACATTTCTCTGGTTTTCCCACCCTCTTTCCCAAATTTGAAGTTTCCTTCCACAACCTGTCATTTCGTTTTTATAAGCAAGAAGACAATTAAGAATAATCCCAATAAAGTCTTGATTACTTTCTCTTTTGCAATGGCAGGACTACAACATTCACAGGACATAGATATTTTGTTGGGAGAGAGTGGCAGAAGTTTAAGTCTACCCCTAAGGATGTCTTACATACTTCAGTCATACATGTCATCCTGGGAATGATGTGACAAACTAAATGTTGGCTGTTGAAAATTATGAAGGCTAATTAATCTGTTTAAGCACAGAGACTTCGTCATTTTAACCATTTTCGGGTAAAATCCCTGAAAAATGTAATTCACTGTGTCAGCTTTTCTAAATACAGATGATGAGTTTCAGTATCGTAATCCAGTACAGAAAGGACCTCTAAGATTTGGAGACCGTGGACTGTCTTGCCCTCCTGCTAAATAACTCCAACTCATTGT
Source organism: Piliocolobus tephrosceles (assembly GCF_002776525.5). Lineage (NCBI taxonomy): Eukaryota > Metazoa > Chordata > Mammalia > Primates > Cercopithecidae > Piliocolobus > Piliocolobus tephrosceles. The sequence goes on along the minus strand of NC_045450.1, from coordinate 6,710,790 downwards.
GTTCTTGAAGAGATGCAGATGTGTTACAATATTCTTCTAGAGCCTGTATGCATGGTCAGGTGTACTTTCTGCTGCCACTTCATATAATCTGGCTCCCAATTCACAACCAGTTATCTGGGGGGTACTTTAGAGTTTCCACCTCTTAAAGTTAAACGCACGTTCTAATATATGTTATTTATTTGATTTATTTGGCTTATTATTTGGCTTATTTTATGACTTCCAGATTTGTGAGATTCAATCAAATAGAATATAAATGCTTCTGTGAATGAGCTCGGTTGAGGCATTTTGCAATGTTTACCCGTTTCAAAATATCACGTACACAAAAAATACTACTTTTATTTCTCAAAAATAACTTAAACCAAATAGAAATCTTCTGATACCTGCTACATTAATTAGAGGTTTAGTAACTTTTTAATATTGTTGTTAAAGGTTGACCACTCCCAATCTAAAATTCCAAAATCCAGCCGGGCGTGGTGGCTCACGCTTGTAATCCCAGCACTTGGGGAAGCCAAGATGGGCGGATCACAAGGTCAGGAGATCGAGACCATCCTGGCTAACACGGTGAAACGCCATCTCTACTAAAAATACAAAAAAAAAAAAAAAAAAAAAATTAGCCGGGCGAGGTGGCGGGTGCCTGTGGTTCCAGCTACTTGGGAGGCTGAGGCAGGAGAATGGCGTGAACCCGGGAGGCGGAGCTTGCAGTGAGCCGAGATGGCACCACTGCACTCCAGCCTGGGCGACAGAGCGAGACTCCGTCTCAACAAGAACAAACAACAGCAACAACAATAACAACAACAAATCCAAAATCCAAATGCCCCCAAATCCAAAACTGAGTGCCGAGATGCGAGATAATGCCACGAGTGGAAAATTCAATACCTGACCTCCATATGATGGACTGCAGTCAAAATACACTCAAAACTGTTTCATGCATAAATTATTAAACATGTATACAGCCGGGCGCGGTGGCTCAAGCCTGTAATCCCAGCACTTTGGGAGGCCGAGACGGGCAGATCACGAAGTCAGGAGATTGAGACCATCTTGGCTAACGCGGTGAAACCCCGTCTCTACTAAAAAATACAAAAAACTAGCCGGGCGAGGTGGCGGGCGCCTGTAGTCCCAGCTGCTCCGGAGGCTGAGGCAGGAGAATGGCGTAAACCCGGGAGGCGGAGCTTGCAGTGAGCTGAGATCCGGCCACTGCACTCCAGCCTGGGGGACAGAGCGAGACTCCGTCTCAAAAAACAAAAAAAAAACCACATGTATACAAGTACCTTCAGGCTATGTGTATGATATGCATATAAAGCATAAAGCAATGACGGGTCTAAACTTGGGTCCCATCTCCAAGCTATCTCATTATGTATGTGTCAATATTCCAAAATCTGAAAAAAAAATCTGAAATCCGAAACACTCCTGGTCTCAAGCATTTTGAATAACAAATATTCAGGCTGCATTTATTCAGGTGAATCTGACAGTGACCTAAACCCTGAGATTGACTGGTCAAGTGCATCAAAATAGTTTATGTTGGGTAAAACAAATAAAAATAAATTGATCTCCCCTTGGCAGCATGATTTTCCAAAAATAATTTTGAATTCACAAAAGTATGAGACTCATTGGATTTACTGAAATTACTTCTGCTCCTATTCCACCTCCCTTCCTAGACTCATATTCTAGTATGTTCCTCCCAGACCCTATGTTCCATGTCAACCTTTTTATTCATACCTCTATATTCCAGAGACTTGACTCACTGTCTCCTCCTGAATCACTTTCCTGCTGTTCACCCAATTATCTGTTTACCAAACCTATTTTCACTTCCTCGTCTACCTCCCCATCCAGATTTGACTGTTCCTTGTGGCACCAAGTCTTTGATCCTGCATGAATAAGGATCATGGGCTACGGTGGAAAAGATTTCACTTGTACTCATATTTACAGGGCATTTTATACAATATCTGACTTTTTCATGAGGTTATCAGCACCCCAAAGGCAAGGGTAACAACAAGAACTAACATTCCAAAAAATCAATTTTAGTGATAAATATATAAATTGAAAGTATTATATATTATAAATTAAAATATGTACATAAATATTAATTTCTGTAACATATATTAAAACTTTCATAAAATATATTAAACTCATACATACATTTAATAAAATACATAATGTATACTTATATATAATACTTTATATATAAAATATATATGATATAAATTAAAATATATATCACATATTTAAAGTATTAAAATATACAGGTTATATATAATTTGTGTAACATAAAGTATTATATTACATATGTTATATATAAATTAAAACATGTATAATATAGTATGTAATAACTATAAACTAAATTACTAGAGTATATTATATATTATATAAAATATATACATGTTTGTTTTTAATTTATATTTTAAATTTAAATTTAAGGTATTATATAATACCTTTAATAATATTATATAAGGTATTATATAATAGAAATACATGTATATCTTTTATTGTATATTTAATATAAATATGTATATTTGTATTATATATGTACATATACATATATACATATATTTGTATTATATAACATGTATAAATTTCCATTGATATAATACTTTAATTATATATTACATAGATTATTATATATTTGAATACTTTAAATGTACTTTGATATATAATATTTAAAAATATAAAAGTATATATCAGGTATTCTATTAAATGGATATAATAGTATATAAGTCTATATCTATTATATTAAATACATATGCAACTTCACTAAGCCCAGGAGGCAGCCACAGTGATTATCCCTATTTTAGAGTAAACACACTCACAGAGGTTTGGTTTTTCGCCCAAGGTCACACAGCTGACAGTTGTTGACTCTGGGACGTGAACCTTATTTGTCTGACTCAGAAGCGGGTGATCTCAGGGACTCAGTCAATCTGCCTGCCTGTTGCACTAATCATTTTCTTAAAGTAGTAACATAAATATTTTTTAATGGAAGAGTGAATGAGCACACAACCGAAGGCAACTTTACTATTTATTGACTTTTCTACCCATTTTGAACCTCCATGAATTACTCACAGTAACTGCTATAGCAGAATATAGATATATTCTGTGTGTATGTATATGTGTGTGTTTGTGCATGTGTGTGTGTGTGCAGGTTTATTCAATAAGAAATGCATCGGTTTACACAAAGCCTGGATTTCTTTGAGATGGGGTCTTACTCATGTTGTCCAGGCTAGACAGCAGTAGTGTGGTCATTGCTCATGGTAGCCTCAACCTTCTGGCTCAAGCGATCCTCCCACCTCAGCCTCCTGAGTCGCTGGGACTACAGGCATGCACCACCATGCGTGGCTAATTTATTTATTTATTTTTTTATAGAGATACATCTTTCTATGTTGCTCAAGCTAGTCTTCCCGCCTCAGCCTCCCAAAGCGTAAGGATTACAGGCATGAGCTATGCCTGGCCAGAGCCTCGATTCCAAAGTCACTAAAACATGTGGCCAATTATAGTCATCAGTAATTGGCTGGAAACCGAGCAGGACTTCCTTTAGCCAAGTAAAACAATCTATTGATTTAAAGACTCAAGAACATGTGGCCAGGTGCAGTGGCTCATGCCTGTAATCCCAGCACTTTGGGAGGCCCAGGTGGGTGGATCACTTGAGGCCAGGCATTCAAGATGTGCCTGCCCATCATGGTGAAACCCGTCTCTACTAAACAACAACAACAACAAATGCAAAAATCAGCCAGGTGTGGTGGTGCATGCCTGTAGTCCCAGCTACTTTGGAGGCTGAGGCACAAGAATCACTTGAACCCGGGAAGTGGAGGTTGCACTGAACCAGTCTCTTGCCACTGCATTCCAGCGTGGGTGACAAAGTGACACACTGTCTTGAAAATAAAAAAAAAAAAAAAAAATTAAAGACTCAAGAACAGTTTCTGTCCACCTACTGAAGAGAACTGTTTCTTGGTCTGTAAGCCAGTGATGTGAGGAAGTAAGTTCTGGACATCTGACCTGCCCTGCTAACATCCCCACTCAACACAGGGGTGCACACAGGCTGCATTTGTGAAGTGGCCACAGTCATTGCAACTTTCTTCCAAGGGCTGGAAAAAGGTAATTCCCAGGAAGAAGCCAGCCAAACTCCAGGAAAACACATCAAGTATTTATTTTTCAAACTCTCCCCATCCCTCTCCTTTTTATTTTTATTTATTTTTTTTGTAACCTCTGCCAGAACCCAAACAACAGGAAGCTCTCAACCTATTTTGAAGGCTTACAATTTCCCATCAGCATCCTGTCTGAGAGCTCAAATGGTCCCATCCCCTTGTATAAGGTTAACGGGTTTTAAGAAAAAAGATCAGCTCCAGTAATAGCAAATATAATGAAAAGAAGAGCCATGGATGATAAAATCAGCCTAAGTCACTCTTTGAGGTCATAGGCTTTGCGGCTGCTTAAGCTTTATCAACAAATTCCAGGTTGGTTAGGCCTGGCAAGCACTTCAGCCAAAGAGGGGCTTTGCCAGGTGTCAGTTAGGCCCAGTATCATCAATGGAATGGCTCAAGCAAAACACCGATGCCAGGCCCACCTTCTAACCTCAAGAGAGTCATTTTTATTCCACTGAAATACATCAACAGTGGCAAGAGACAGGAGCCTCTGTCTCCTCTGCAAGTGGACTTTCATTCTGCACATGGATAATAGCCACAGACATTTAGGCAAGGAAATACTACAACATTATCCTCATAACCACAGGAATATCATTCTCAGCAAAGTCACTGATGACAACACACAAGTGGTCTCCGTACCGTTTATGAGGTCCTTTTATTTCTCTACCAAGTTCAGATCTTTTTTTCTCCCTGGCTATCTTTGTTACAACTGGTGCAAGATTTCACAGATGTTTTGTCCTTGTTGTTTGTGATGGTTTCAGTTTGTAGCCAGCATGCAGCGAAAACAGACTCTAAAGTTCTTCCTGCATCCCTTCTACAGAAACCCAATGCAGTTAAGTGTCTTCAAGGAGGAGGAAGTGAAGGATCACAGAGATGTAGCAATTGTGTCCAGGACACACAATTAACAAGTGACAGACTCAGAAACCAAACCCAGCACCTCCCTCCAGCACATCCTTCTGAAACATTATCCAAACTGTGAGATTTCTCTATTTGAAAAACCCTAATGGCCTCCCCTTCCATTGAGAATAAAACCCAGCTCCCAACATAGCTCTTTGCCTGTTTCCCTAATGACCTCTCCTACCTTTTCCTGCTCACTCCCCTTTGGCCACAATGACCTTCTTACAGCTTCTCAAATGCATTAAGTTTCTGGCCACCTTGGGGTGTTTGCATGCACCTGCTCTACCCCCACCCCCTGCAGAGCTGCTGCTCTGAGCCTCCCAGTGGCTGCTGCTCCTCCCCACCCCAAGGTCATTTCAGACACCAGCTCATCAGTGAGCTCTTCCCCCAGCCAGCAATGCTTTATCCTCTCTATTCTGTTTTCTTTATTCCACGTACCATTATTTGCATTTATAACCTTGATTTCCTTGTTTATTTTTCTATCTCCACATCCACTAGCTTCTTAGCTCCATGAAAGCAGAGACTTTCTTTTGTCTTTTTTCCATGCTGTATTCTGACCCCTAGAACAAAACCTGGCACTTAATATTGGTTCAGGAGTGAATGCAGTAACTTTAACAATGTGATGTGTGCTTTTTACACACCTTCCTACACAGCTCACCCTGTCACTGAGGACTTTCCCTTACAAAAAAAATATGTTTTATAATTAATAGTGTTTTTAAAAAATATTTCGACTTCATCTTCTTTATAAGGTTCTGCTTTCCTTTTTCTTAAATATGCATTAAAATGCATCTCTGTCTGTCTTGCACACCCACACACTCACCCCCCATTTTTGGTTTTATTCCATTCCTTTACTTGTCCTTACCTTCCTTCTTACCTACCACTTAACCTCCAGTTCTTTCCCAGATTCACAGTTTCCAAGGCTCTTTTTCAATTACTCTGCCTCTGACCTTCTACATTTTCTATCTGCCTTTTCATGTTAGTAAGTCTTTCTCCTTCCCTCTGCATCAACCTCCCTCCGAATACCCTCTCTCTCTACTTTCATTCATATTAAACGTCATGTCTTGATTATTTCCAGCTGGGTCGACAAGCAAGGAGTTAGGTCTAAGTATAGCTTCCTTCCCTCCACCAAATCTAAATGCATTCAATAAGGTACTTTAAAACATTTTTTTATTGAAGTCTAATGTGCACGAATAAAGCACCATCTATCACAGCTGTTTGGCCAAATGTCCCTAGAGAATAAGGTCCTTGGGGTTTGAGGACTGCTGCCCTAGAGGAAGTCAAGTCTCTCGATTCCTGTAATGAGCAGGTCAGGTAACATAGGTCATCTACAGTTTGAACATCCTTCTCATGGTATTTTCATCATAAATTCCATAAATTCCAGCTTAAATGTTAGGAATTTAAATTTGACTACAAACATGGAGATACTCAACAGAAATGCTCTAGGGAATATAAGTGTTGCCAATCAGCTAGTTCTGGGCCCAAACCGGGTTTCTGATTCCTACTAGCAAGGAGACTTGAACAAATTTGTTAACTACATCTTCGCTTTCTTAACCTGTAAAGCGGCCTAATGAATAGTACTTACCTCATCAGGCTGTTATCATTATGAAATAAGATCACGTTAGGAGGAAATTTTAACAGTGCCTGGTGCACAGTGATGTTATATTACCATTAAGACCTATGACCATTATCCTTACCATCATCAACTTCACTTTCTTTCGAGTATCATTAAACACATCAAACAACCTGCTCCAGGAATGGATGGATGGATGGATGGATGGATGGATGGATGGATGGATGGATGGATGGATGGATTTAGTAATTAATGTCTCCTCTCCTCTCCTTTCTCTTTTCCATTCCTTGGGTGTGGGCAGAAGAGAAAGAGGCAGGAGAAGAAGGATGAAGAAGCATCTCCCATCCCTCTTTGTCAGAGACAGGGGAATCAAAACTGAATAATACATTCAATGAGTTACTTAATTAACTGGGTGAAGGTGATGCTGAAGTAGCTGAGTAAAATAATGAGATGTCAAGCACAGAAGCTTAGACCAAGAAGGGATTTGAAAACCCTCTTCCTGTCAGAAGAAACCACAGGATTTTTCAGGCAGATGACACTGAGGCGTTTAATCTTTCCATTTTTGTCCTTCTGAAAGCAATGGTCTTTTTTTTTTTTTTTTGGGGGGGGGGGGAACTACCGAAATAAGGCCAAATGTAAAATTAGCATTTATGTAGCAGAGGTCATTAAAATGAGTTAGTCCAGGTCTTCCATAACATTAAGCTAGTGCTAAAATGAGAAGAATAAAAAGTAAAAAAATAAAAGGTCTGATTAAAAGGATCTTAAATGGAGAGGCTGTGGCTAATAGCAAAGCTATCTCAGAAGGACTAATTAAGCTAGAAATAAATGTGGTTAGAAAGGAAAGGCTATTTTGTGATCCACCTAAATGTCAAATGGCTGACCACAAGACTCACCTGCTGTTAATTAAAATCTCGTTGTCATCTCTAGTTAAGGGATTGTGAGCATCTCTCCCAATATTCTAAGAATCTTGCAGCCAGACACCCACCCTAACCACCCTCATTCATCCTGCCAATTAATGTTGATTTTTATCTACATGTTTCAGGGTCAAAAGATGAAAGTATAACCTTTTTTTTTTTTAAATGAAGAGAGCTGATCCCAACTTAACTATTTGTGACATTAATGAGTACTTAAAAAATAAAACATAAATCAAGGCTGACTTTGAAAAATTGTAGCTGTTGGTACTCTCAGGGCCAAAAGTCGTTAAACATCCTCAATTAAATGAGTAACACTGTGTTTCTTTCCATTTATCTTGGACGTTACATCAGCGTAGCCTCGCACATTTTATATGCTCGTGTTCTTTCTGAAGACAATGCTAATGGGATCAGGTTACCTCTTCCCTAGGCCTGTAATTGCCAAATACAGAGGAACTTCCATCACAATTACAAATTGTGCCACATCTGCATACTGCATTCTTCTTATCAACATAAATTATACACACATATAGGTGTCCAGATACACATATACACACACACCTACGGACTCTTTCATTTAAACTGTTCATGGAATCATAGGTTTAGTACGTATGCTGATTCGTTTTCTTTTTTGAGATGGAGTCTTACTCTGTCACCCAGGCTAGAGTGAAGTGCTGCAATCTCGGCTCGCTGTAACCTCCGCCGCCTGGGTTCAAGCCGTTCTCCTGTCTCAGCCTCCCTAGTAGCTGGGACTATAGGCGCCCGCCACCACAGCTGGCTAATTTTTGTATTTTCAGTAGAGATGGAGTTTCACCATATTGGTCAGGCTGTGATTCTTTTCCTAATAAACATACAGATCACACCTAAACTTTGGAAGAATGACAGTTCTACATCTTCAGAAAGCTTCATGTTACAAAAATGTACTCCATTGTCAAACCTCATCAAACGGTCCTTTCAAGGTTTGTATATTTCAGTATCAATAAATTTTACCTCAAAAAAAATAAAAGACCATGAACAAACCATGACCTCTCATTAAAGACCTATACCCTGCTGAAGGGTGACAGGTACTGATGCAAGTCACTGTGAAATACATAAAAAAACAAAATGAGGTGGATTGCTGGAAGAAGTGATGGATACATACGAGATAAAACAAATAAGATAAAAATGTGAATTGTAACATCTTAATGGTGGGTATATAGTATATTATGATTCCTTCATATTTCCTGTATTTGAAAACCAACCTCATAAATACACATCTACAATTACAACAAAATGCATATCCATGTACCACAAAACATAAAATCACATACCGCTATTGGGACATACTCTTGTTTTAGGAGGACATGAGTACTTTTCAATCAATGAACCCTTCACAAGAAAGCAGTCAAATTTTGAGCAAGGTGCAAAATGTCCTTTGGCTGTAACTGAGTACACATTCATAAGATGCTAACCCTCAGGGAGAACGGTGAGATGACCAAGGTACCCATAAGCAAGAAGAGGCGGAAGATAACGCCACACCAGTATCACAGAGACATCCTGGGGACTGTGAGTGGAAAACCTCTGCCTCCTGAACAGAGAAGGGAGCCTGGTTGGGCTCATGCACATTCACGCTCAGTGACCCAGAGATGCCCTCTGCACACTTGGAGACATCGCTCTGCTGCAGTAACAATGGCATGGTTATTGCTGCTGACATCCAGCGAGGCTGAGAGTGGGCTGTGAACGGGAGACAGTTGAGGATGGCCCCTTTAGGGAGCGATGAAGGAATCCTGTTTTATAAGATGTCTACATGTTTTGTGAAAGTTCTCCTTTTGTACCGAGACACACTTTATTTTATTCAAACATTCTCTCTTCCTTGTGGGGTACACACAGCATTTTATAAATTGGCTTTAGTTTCGACCGGCACCAAATCTCCACCCTCCCTCCGGCCTCACAGAGAGGCTGACAGACAAATCTCACTTTTGTGTCTTTGTTTTTACAGTGTGCTGCTCATTTTTTTCTGGAAATTTACTTTATCACATGTCTCAAGAACATCTTACATTCCTAAGTATAGGCGTTAATAGTATATTCTCAGTCTAGGTATTAATAGTTCTCTTCTTCTCATCCTTCCTGCTTCCTCCCTTCTGACCTAGAGACTAACTCTAATCCTCCACTGTGTTATGAGTGTTTCAGGGAGCAAGTTTCCAATATCCTTCTTCACCCAGTCAACATCCTAGAGACCTTTGTGTTATGAGTGTTTCAGGGAGCAAGTTTCCAATATCCTTCTTCACCCAGTCAACATCCTAGAGACCTTTCTGACGAGTAACTTTTCAAAATGGAAAAGTTTTTCTTTCTCTCCATCTCTATCTCTTTCTCTTCCTCCAAGCAGTGCATGTTTTACTTTCAATCCGTGTGTCGTAAGCTCACCTAGAGCAGGTAAGGTATACCTAGAACAGGTAAGCACACCTAGGTGGGGGAGGTTTCAGGGCCCCACCTGCTAGAAGCCAGCTCAAAGCCCCATTTCTCTGGATCTCATTCCCCTGTGCTGGACCAATATCCTTCAAACTACTCTACCCATCCCAAGATCTAGCTATGGTTGTAGGAGTAAAGCGAGTTGGATGGCAGAATGCTAATTTCAGCTTCGGGACGCACAACAGGACTTTTTGTTTAGTGGTCGTGGATTTTAGAGCCAGACCACCAAGAGTCGAATCCTGGTTCTTTCAGAAGCCAGATGGGTAGGCTTGAGCAATATAGCCCAGCCTTCTGTGCCTCAGTTTCTTCATCTATAAACTGTGCATGGAGGATAAAAAGTTAGTCTTCAGGTTATCATGACAATTCAGAGAGCCTTTGTGTATAAGGTCCTTCCAATTTGTGTCTGGCACAAAATAACTATTACTCAAGGGCTTGTTAAACAAACATAAAAGCATTTTCGCAAGACAGCCTAATGGGTGATAAACTGAATTTTGTGCTTTATTTAATTAATTGATTTATTTATCTATTTATTGAGATGGAGTCTCACTCTGTCATCCAGGCTGGAGTGCTGTGGTGCAATCTTGGCTCACTGCAACCTCTGTCTCCCAGGTTCAAGCGATTCTCCTGCCTCAGTCTCCTGAGTAGCTGGGATTACAGGTGTACACCACCACATCCAGCTAATTTTTGTGTTTTTAGTAGAGACAGGGTTTCACCATGTTGGCCAGGCTGGTCTTGAATTCCTGATCCCAGGTGATCTGCCTGCCTTGGACTCTCAAAGTGCTGGGATTATAGGCATAAGCCACCATGCCTAGAGTGAATTCTGTACCTTAATCCCTGTCAAGTGTGTGTACCGATTTTTGCCTTGGTTGAGAATCCACAGGAAAGGAGGAGGAAGGATGAATCAGCCCTCCCGAATCTCAGCTCCCAGCTCCTGCAACACCCACTCTTCCATGCCATGGATCTTCCCTCCCAGGTTCATGGGTGACCCGGGCCTCTAGGGCAAGGGTCACATGGCCAACACTTAAAGGACACCCGGGCAACATTAGTTGAAAAGGACACAACATCAGAGGGCATAAATGTTCAATCTGATGGACAGCAGAAGGTCAGGAATATGGAACCACTATGCAACTTGGGAAAAGAAAGAAAACCAAAACAAAACCAAAACCCCGCAAAATCTTAGGCCTTGATGCAAGGTTGGTACAAAACTAAGAGACGCATATGGGTGTGACTTCAGAGGCAGGCAACATTATAATCAGCCACTAAATTAGGTGAAGCTGTTTCTTTATTCCTATAATTTGATTGCACATAAATCAATTTTGATTAGATTCAAAAATTACTGAACATGTACCTCCATGAGCTGTCAAGTATTATCTGATAACGTAAATTTTACATGGGATCAGAGCTAATTTCTACCTAGAGCCAATGTAAGAATCCCCAACAACAATGGCAGACATCATTAAATGCTGCAAATGTAGAAACATAATTAAATTAGCTGATAATCATCATTCTCCTTCTATAGAGGCTCTAATTTAATGCACTTGCAAATGTAATGAGGCTCACTGGATTGAAAAATATGGTGGAAATAACAGAAACAAGATTACATTAATTGGAAGAGATACTGATAAGGCAGATTGCTCTGCATTTTTTTTTTTTTGGCGGGGTGGGGGTGGGGAGAACTACATAGTTCTGAAAACCATGACAAGGTTGGCCTCCACTAGTTAGAATGGAGGAAGCAGCTGAGTAGGCAGAGAGAAAAATAAAAGACAGAGTGCTTTCTTAAAGTTTTAACAAACTGAGTGAATCCCATCAGAAATACCTAGAAGAGGAAATGAGCTTCGACTTTGTATCCCATTTCACAACTGAGGATTTACCTACAAGAGGATTTTTCCTTGGCACCTATACATGCCATTTAGTTAGTCATTCACTGATTCACTCAAATTGTTGTTGTCTCAAACCCTGGGTTACAGGAATGAAGAAATTAGCTACATCTTTTAGTTCTTCCTAATTTAAATCGACTCTCTTCTCTCTGCTTCTCACTTTAGCACTTAACCCAATTGCAATTAAATAATTGTTTGTGAAACTTGTTTTGGGGGTGTGCCATTCCCCCACTATCCACCACAATGCCTTTTTGTTTGTTTGTTTTTTGAGATGGGCTTGGTGGCCCAGGATGGAGTGCAATGGCATGATCTTGACTCACTGCAACCTTTGCCTCCCAGATTCAAGAGATTCTCCTGCTTCAGCCTCCCAAACAGCTGGGATTATAGGCCTGCGCCACCACACGCAGCTAATTTTTGTATTTTTGGTAGAGATGGGGTTTCACCATATTGGCCAGGCTGGTCTCAAACTCCTGGCCTGAGCTGATCCGCCTGCCTTGACCTCCTGAAGTGCTGGGATTACAGCCATGACCTACTGCGTCCAGCCTAGGATGCCATTTCTAAGAAGACAAGGGCTGGTGCTGCATGGGGGGTTATACATGGTATATGTTAAGTATTCACTGAAAAAATGAAAAAATGAAAGAATTACTTTCACTGACTTGCTATTAGAATATCAGGAGGAGTGAATTCCAGCCTTTTTGTTCTGTCTTTGTTTTACAGCCACTCTAGGAGTTTCTGGTGACCTCAAGAAATGCCACAAAATGTACCTAACAAAACCCCATTTGTTTTCATTTAAAACGCAGCTGCACTGTGGCTCCTTTTAGAGTACAGTCTTACAAAAATCATTTGAAGGAAAGATGTCCTCACTGCCAAGGGACAGAATATCACTTTACCAGAACAAAGGTGGGTACAAGGTGGTATGTTCTGCTAGGTAGATTACCTTGTGAGAAATTCAGAAGGGCTGTGGTTGATTCACCATCCCCACTCACTTCTCAGCCTTCTGACAGACACAATGAAGGTTACTGCCCTGCAAAAACCCTGATCTCACCAAAACCAGAAAAATTTGCCAAGAATTTAAAGTAGGCAATGGACAGTTTTTTGTTTTTTTTTTTTAAGAACTCTAAAAACAGACTATTAAAAGGTAGTTTTGCAAAGGAAGCAATGAGATATTTTACTGACCCAAAGTTTTTCTTGGCTTGTTCCTTAGGAAAGGCAGTAACCATGTGCTTATATATAGCATTTATGCCCCTTCCTCATATCCAAGTCTGCGTTCCTCTGCATACTTATAATTTTGTTTTTCTGATGTTGTCCATATCTCCCTTTTCTGTGGTATGTAGTTGTAAAATGGACCATAGAATTTTCACCTAACAATATGTAGCATGGACTCAGTACCAGGGTTGCACGAAACTGACAACCAGAACACTTGAGTTGTCATTTGGGTTTCACTGTCCTTCTCAGGCCCTTCTCAGCATCTCTACTCCCCGCTGTCAGTAAAACAGCTCAGCCCAACTGCACCTTTCAAATTCCAGGTTAGCTCTGTCTCCTGCACAAAAGCAGCCCCCGTCCAGATAACCTCAAATTGACTAACCTAATTCACCTGCATGAATATTTTGTTTGCCCCACTAGAATGTAAACTTTTGGAAGGGGGTATGCAGAGCCTGTGCTAGTTCACCCACACGTTCCCAGTTCCCATAATACTCTCTGAGACACAGAAGTTACTTTGCAATATATGTTAATGGCAGACTGACAAAGCTCTTTGGCCCAAGAGGCTTTATTAAAGATGTGGTGTGTTCATTAAAACAGCAGTTTCTTTGCTTGCTTCAGGATGTCAAAGAGTCTAACGAAAGAAGACCATGAGAGAATTAAGTGCATTAATTAGCATTCTGTGGGGGGCATTATGTTGCCCAACTGGGCAGAACAACATGTGGACAAAAACAACAAAAACGAAATTCCACATTCACACTGTGCCTAGCAATGTGTGATGAGTTCCCAGCACATCAGTGGCTTCTATAATTATTACTGAACTATAAAGACAAAAATTCAAGCACACTTTTAAAAATAGCAAATCTCAGGAGGACAGAGGACAAATTGCTCATTCATTCGTTATTTTTTATTTTTTTATTTTTGAGATGGAGTCTCGCTCTGTTGCCAGGGCTGGAGTGCAGTGGTGCGATCTCGGCTCACTGCTACCTCTGCCTCCTGGGTTCACGCCATTCTCCTGCCTCAGCCTCCCGAGTAGCTGGGACGACAGGCGCCCGCCACCACGCCCGGCTAATTTTTTGTATTAGGAGAGACGGGTTTTCACTGTGTTAACCAGGATGGTCTCGATCTCCTGACCTTGTGATCCGCCCGCCTCAGCCTCCCAAAGTGCTGGGATTACAGGCGTGAGCCACCGCGCCCAGCCTCATTCATCTTTTAAAAATTATTTTGTACTCATATATTCATGTATTTATTTTTTGTCCCTTCATTCAATAAACCACAGTTAAATGTTGTTTTAAGAGTGGGGATACATTCTAAGAAATGCATTGTGAGGTGATTTCATCATTGTGACAACATCACAGGGTGCACTTAAACAAACCTAGATGGGGCAGCCTACTACACATGCACCCCATATGGTCCAGCTTATCGCTCCCAGACTATAAGCCTGTACAGCTCATTGCTGTACGGAATACTGTAGGCAACTGCAATTAAATGGTAAGTACTACATATCTAACTCTATCTATACATAGAAAAGATACAGTAAAAATATAATATAAAAGATAAAAAATGGTGCATCTGTATAGGGCAGTTCCATTATAATCTTATAGAACCACAGTCATATAGGCAGTCTGCTGTTGAATGAAACGTCATTATGTGGTGCAGAACTATACTTAAGAGATGCCTACAACCTGCCAAGAATGTAGTAAAAATATTCAACAATATTTTATCCTATCATTCAATAAACTATTTAAGGAATGCCTACAATATGCCAAGAATTCAATACAACTGTTTAATAATATTCCATACATATTCCCTTTCCACACCGACACCAACTCAAACCAACACATCACTCTCAGGTCTTGTAAATGCTTGAAAATGGTGTAAGCCCCTTTGGCCAACATGAACATAGCAGCAATCATGTAGTAACTTTGTGTAACAACTTTTTCCACCGTAATTTTCTCTTAGCTCTTCAGTTATTATTTTTTTTAATCATGTCATCCACTTAACACACTGAGTGCACACCTTGTTTGTCAAGCGTCCCTCAACAGGTTTTGTGTGATGTGTGTGGTCTTTAAATGGTATGTTCTTTCTCTGGCATCGGCATATGTCCTGGACTGGACAGTGTCTACTGCATCTCACTGGATCCCTCTAGCTGCAGTGATTAGTGTAAAGGTTGATCTGTGACTTAGGCCAGGTGATCAGAGCTAACGAGCATTAGCCCAGGACTTTTGGGGCTTGCTCTGTTTGCAATGGGGTTGATACAGTGATATGTGTAGTTAATTACACAGTGCCCCTGAAAAGACATGCCCCCTTCCTAGTCCCTAGTACCTGTGAATGTGACATTATTTGGAAATAAGTGGCTTTGCTGATGTAATTCAGTTAAGGCTCTTGAGATTTTGGATTTAGGGTACGGCCTGACATTAATGACTAGTGTTTTTTTTTTTCTTTGAGACGGAGTCTTGCTCTGTCGTCCAGACTGAAGTTCAATGGCGCAATCTCGGCTCACTGCAAGCTCCGCCTCCCGGGTTCACGCCATTCTCCTGCCTTAGCCTCCCGAGTAGCTGGGACTACAGGCACCTGCCACTACACCTGGCTAACTTTTTTGTATTTTTAGTAGAGACGGGTTTTCACCGTGGTAGCCAGGATGGTCTCGATCTCCTGACCTCGTGATCCACCATCTTGGCCTCCCAAAGTGCTGGGATTACAGGCGTGAGCCACCGTGCCTGGCCTGACTAGTGTTTTTATAAAAGAAAGGAAAGGGAGACTTAAAATATAGAGACGCCCAGACAAGACAGCCATGTGACAACAGAGGCAGAGATTGAAGTGACGTGGCTATGAGCCAAGGATTGCTGGCAGCCCCCTGGAGATAAGAGAGATGCAAGGATCAGATTCTCCTTCCAAGCCTCTAGAAGGAATCAACCCTTCTGATACCTTGATTTCAGACTTCTGCCTTCTCAAATTGTGAGAAAATAAAGTTTTGTTGTTTTAAGTCACGAGTTTGTAGTAATTTGCTAAGGCAGTCCTATAAAATGAATACAAGGGATTTTAAATGTGGAGTTCTGGTGACCATATGAGAACGTGCTTGAAAGTAAAACAAATTTCTTCCTGTAAATCAGTCTTGGGAGGATCTGTGTGTCCAGGAATTTATCCATTTCTTGCAGATTTTCTAGTTTCTGTGCACAGAGGGGTTCATAATCTTACGTGATGGTTGTTTGTATTTCTGTGGGGCCAGGGGCAATATTCCCCCTTGTCATTTCTGATTATGTTTATTTGAATCTTCTCTTATTAATCTAGCTAATCATTTTTGTTTTGTTGTTGTTTTTATCTTAAAAAAAAAAAAAAAACAGCTCCCAGATTCACTGATCTTTTGAATAGTTTTTCGTGTCTCTATCTCTTTCAGTTCAACTCCAATTTTGGTTATTTCCGTCTTCTGCTAGCTTTGGGATTTGTTTGCTCTTGGTTCTCTAGTTCTTTTAATTGTGATGTTACGTTGTTACCTTGAGATCTTTCTAACTTTTTGATGTGGGCATTTAGTGCTATACGTTTCCCTCTTAACACTGCCTTAGCTGTGTCTCAGAGATTCTGGTATATTTTATCTTTGTTCTCATTAGTTTCAAAGAACTTCTTGATTTCCGCCTTAATTTCATTATTGACCCAGAAGTCATGTAGGAGCACGTTATTCAATTTCCATGTAACTGTATGGTTTTGACTGAATTCTGAGTGATATTGAATTTGATTATGCTGTGGTCCAAGAGACTGTTATGATTTTGGTTTAACCTAAATGCCTACCAGTGATAGACTGGATAAAGAAAATGTGGTCCATAAGAAAGAATAAGATTATGTCCTTTGCAGGAACACGGATGGAAGTGGAGGCCATTATCCTTAGCAAACTAACGCAGGAACAGAAAATCAAATATTGCTTGTTCTCACTTAAAACTGCGAGCTAACTGATGAGAACACACGGAGATGCAGAGGGGAACAACACACACTGTGGCCTATTGTAGGGTGGAGGGTGGCACGAGGGAGAGGATCAGGAAAAATAACTAATGGGTACTAGGATTACCATCTGGGTGATAAAATCATCTATAAAACAAGTCCCCGTGACACAAGTTTACCTATATAAAAACGGGACATTTGTGGCCAGGCGCGGTCACTCACGCCTGTAATCCCAGCACTTTGGGAGGCTGAGATGGGTGGATCATGAGGTCAGGAGATCAAGATCATCCTGGCTAACATGGTGAAACCCCGTCTCTACTGAAAATACAAAAAATTAGCCGGGCGTAGTGGCGGGTGCCTGCGGTCCCGGTAGAACGGTGTGAACCCAGGAGGCAGAGCCTGCGGTGGGCCAAGATGGTGCTACTACACTCCATATACTCCAGCCCAGGTGAGCTGGAGGCACAGCGAGACTCCGTCAAAAAAAAAAAAAAAAAGAACAGTACATTGCAACCTTGATCTTAAATTGGAAGTTACAAAAAAAAAAAAGGAAAAAGAAAACCAACAAAGATGAAAGCAGTTGTGAGAATTGAGAATCAGAGTTTCCCAAGGGCACAGGTTCAGGCATGCCAAAAAGGCAGTCTCCTACCCTTAGATGCATGGGTTTCATGAGAATGAATAAGTCCTTCTTCTTATTTTTCTTATTTTTGCTTAAGCTGAGTTTAGGGTCCTCTCCTAACTAAGCAGAAAGGCCTAAGTTTAATGAGAAGAAAAAAGTAACGGGAGAACTGATTGAACTGTAACTGATTTAGTTTCACAAATTAGTCTGCAGTAAAAAGGAACGTCAACAAGCCCTCCTGCCTTTTATGTGGGGCTTGGCATAGATGGCTATTTAAAGAGTCACACTGGACTGAACGTTTCTCCTTGTATGAAGATATGCAAACAAGAATTATAAGGCCACCAACTCATTATCATGGAACCTGAAATTATTAGAGGTGTTTGGCAATAACAGTGTTAGCCCAGCTGCCTCACTGTTTAAGTGGGGACCAGAGGCGTGAGACATCAGAAGTTGTTTTTTTTTTTTTCCCCTCCTTCCTGGCTGGAACATGTCACCGGTCTCTAGCGAAGTACCATGTGTGTGTTAAGTGTCTGGAAGTCATTTTAATTGGCATGCAACCTTGACCCTCTGGAGCGCGGCATCGCCACTGTCCACTCTTCTCCCTGATCTCTTGGGAAATGATTAAGCTCCTCTCACGGTGTCTTTTCAGCTTCCCACTCTGGACTATAAATAAATCTTTTGCATTCTCTGTGATGTGTGTTCACCCTGTGACTCTGTTTTTGTGGATGGCCCTGCTCCTTCCTCATCTAAGGGGAGGAAACAACAAGAGTAAACACAGTGTTCAAAGAGGTGAATTTTTCACCGAGAGAAGCAAGGTGCGGTGGCACAGGCACGCAGACGGACTCCAAGGACACTGTGTTGGTGGATTCTTCAGAATGTTTACCTCGAGCGGCCAGCTTTATAATGCAGTGGTGAGGGCTTTTGAAATGCTCTCCCTTTCTAATACCAACACATCACATTAAAGTGTGGAGGCTCAGAGAAACAAAGTGCATATGAATTTGAAAGGCAGTTCTCTTATGCACTAGCCACATAATCTTGGACAAGTGATTTTACCTTTCTGTATTCTGATTCTCTCCTCCCTGAAATGAGTATCATGTGAGTATTTGTAGCAGAGACTTTTATGAGGATTACATGCAAAATCCACATTAAATGCCTAGTGGTAAATTAATAATGAAAATCAGCGGTTGCGCGTGGGTACTACTATTGCTAGAATGTAGGACTTCTGACACGCTCGTTTTCCTGTGTTTCAGTGTCTTCTTCTATAAATAATGAGAGTCCCTACCTTGTATGGTTGTTGGGGATACTGGATGGGTTTATATAGGCTGAAGGCTTGAAACTGTGTTCTAAGTAAATCTTCAGTCAATGTCGTCTATTACAATGAATGGTTTGTTGCTTATTTTTCTGGGGTATACACATAAACATATTCAATAACTGCTAAGTATCAGTGATGGGTAGACCACTAGGCAGGGTGCTGAGAGGTGAACTGGAGAGTCAGACCCAAACTACCCCGTCCTCATGTCACTGTAACACTGGGAGCACTGATGTTTAGGATAAGATGGAAGAAAGAGGGTGGGATTCCTGCCTAGGGCAGCAGAAAGAAACACAAGGATTGCAGCATTTGAGCAAAGTCTTGGATGTATATGAGGAGGCATTTGCCAGGTGGACAGGAAAAGATATGAGGAGCCTTCTGAATGCACGTGCAGCACACCAACATGTACCCACACCACCTCCGCGTTTGACAAGCTTTGTTTTTGCTGTTACCACTGCCCCAGACACTCCTAGACCTCCATGGTACTCTTTGCTCTTATCGAAACCCAGACAACTTCCTCAAGGAGGGATCCTCTGATCTTCCTAAATAAAAGAAAATCGCTGTACTTTATCCCCCACTGTCTACTGTCTTGTCATATTTCCTCCGGCTGAAATTGTACAAAACATCCATGCTGTGTCTTCTTCCTTATCATCCACCTTCCCTCCACAAGACTGTGGGCTCCCCGAGAGTCAAAACCCTGCCTGTGGTGCGTGCTGACACCTGGAACACATGCAAAGAATTTAGTAAAGACTTTGGAACCCCCACGTGCAAGTGGTAGGAGGAAAGGTCCTCCAGCCCTGTCTAGAACAACGTGTCCATCTTGATCTCATCTCTATGGGGTTCAGTGAAATCTCTGCTTGAAAAAATACAAGTTTGAAATCAATTACATCAATGAGAAGTGAACTGGAGAGTCAGACCCAAACTACCCCCTCCTCAGGTCCCTGTGCATGGTATTTATGCCTAGGGGCTCTGGTTATTATATATATATATATATAAATATATATATAAACATATATCTATATAATTTACATAGATATAAATATATAAATATATAAATATAGATATATAGATATTTATATCTAAATAAATTGTATAGATATCTATATAAATTATATATATTATATATTTTTATATATTATATATAATATATAATTATATTATACATATATTATATATTATATAGATATCTATATAATTATATATGTATATAATATATACATATATAATATATACATATATAATATATACAATATATACATATATAATACATACAATATATACATATATAATATATACTATATATACATATATAATATATACAATATATACATATATATAATATATATATGACCCCTACGTCATAATTCCTAGCTGGATGTCCATGCCTTTAAATACACAATGCCTCTGCTGTACAGGTAAGGGCAACTGCCTATCTGTTTTTGAAGCCTTGTAGACCTCTAAGTAGGAAGATCAGGTTCCCCTTCCTTCACCCTCTAGACAATATTTGCTTCATGTAATTGATTTCAACATGTATTTTTCCAAGCAGAAGTTTCACTGAACTCTATACAGATGAGATCAAGGTGGACATGTGCTTATAGACCGGGCTGGAGGACCTTTCCTCCTACCACTTACACCTTACGTCTTCCAAAACCCTTCACGGTGGGCAAAAGCACCTCTAGCTTCTTAAGTACCCTGCTCAAAGACCAGTGCTGTATACCAGGGATCGACAAACTTTTCCTACAAAGAAGCACATAGCATGTACCTTCAAAGCCAGGACATAAGGTCTCTACTGCAAAACTCAACCCTGCTGTCCTGGCAGGAAGCCAACCAGAGACAATATGTAAACAAATGAGCCTGCCTGTGTTCCAATAAAACTTAATTTACATAAACAGACAGAGGCCAGAGGTGGCCCATGGCCTCTAGTTTGCCATCCCATGATGTTAGATTATGGCAGCGTTAATCAGAATAATGGCTGTAGCTCACTCTTGTCAGAAAAGCCCTGCCTTTTGCAATGAATTAAGAAAATTTATTGCCAGGCATGGTGGTTCATGCCTGTAATCCCAGAACTTTGGGAGGCAGAGGCAGGTAGATCACCTGAGGTCGGGAGTTCTAGACCAGGCTGGCCAACATAGCAAAACCCCATTTCCACTAAAAACACAAAAATTAGCCGGGCTTGGTGGTGAGTGCTTGTAATCCCAGCTACTCGGGAGGCTGAGGCAGGAGAATCACTTGAAGCTGGAAAGCGGAGGTTGCAGTGAGCTGAGATTGCACCATTACACTCTAGCCTGGGCGACAGAGTGAGGCTCTGTCTCAAAAAACAAAAACAAAAACAAAAAAAAGAAAAACAACTTACTGTGGTAATCCTTATCCCCAACCCCCCACAGTAATACAAAGTCCCAATGTTCTCGTATTTATGCCTAGGAGCTCCGGTTATTATAGGAAAGGTAACTTGAGATGCCTTCATTTGAACCCAATATGATGAAGAAAAAAGATTCAATGTTAAGTCACGCAGATTTTCTTTAAAAATATATCCAGCTGTGGTCATCTGTTTATTGTTCTCAAAAATCCCATTTCTCTCTTTTCTTTTCTTTTTTTTTTTTTAGCTCATAGCTAGGCCACATTTCTCAAAATCCCTTACACAAAGATGTGTCCATGTGATTCATTCTTAGCAATGAACTGTCAATGAAAAAGGAGATGTCAACTTTAAGTGGAGACCTTTTAAAATCCCTTTCTACCTGCTGGATGCAGGTGATGGTGATGACGATGAGAACAAAGAGGAGGATATATTGATGATGCCAAGGAGACTGTATTAGTCCATTTTCACACTGCTATAAAGATACTACCCGAGACTGAATAATTTATAAAGATATTTAATTGATTCACAGTCCTGTATGGCTGAGGAGGCCTCAGGAAACTTACAATCATGGCAAGAGGTAGACGGCAAAGCGGAAGCAAGGCACGTCTTACATGACAGGTGAGACAAAGTGACTGAATGAAGGTGGAACTTCCGAACACTTTTAAAACCATCGACTCTCATGAGAACTCACTCACTATCATGAGAACAACACGGGGGAATCCACTCCCTTCATCCAGTCACTTCCCTCCTACGACACGTGGAGATTACAGGTCCCTCCCTTGACACGTGGGGATTATAATTTGAGATGAGATTTCAGAGGGGACATAGCCAAACCAGACCCTCGGGGAAGACCAATCGCAAAGATGGGCTGAGCCTGGATCCCTGAATCACAGTGTGGAAGAAAGCCACTCACTGATGAACAATGCCCAATGTGGACTACTACAAACTGGAATAAAAATGTTTGGTTTTCTTTGGCCAGGTGCGGCGGTTCACACCTGTAATCCCAGCACTTTGGGAGGCTGAGGCGGGCAGATCACAAGGTCAGGAGATCGAGAGCATCCTGGCCAACATGGCAAAAACCCATTTCTACTAAAAACACAAAAATTAGCTGGGCGTGGTGGTGGGCACCTGTAAACCCAGCTACTCGGGAGACTGAGGCAGGAGAATCACTTGAAACTGGGAAGTGGAGGTTGCAGTGAGCTGAGATTGCACCATTACACTCTAGCCTGGGCGACAGAGTGAGGCTCTGTCTCAAAAAAAAAACTCATATATATATACCATATATATATTTACATATATTTTATGTATATATTATGTATATATTTTATTATACATATTTATATTATTATGTATATTATATATATGTATTATATATATATACACACACACACACACATATGTATGTATATATAAAATAACCAGAGCCCCTTGGCATAAATACCAGAACACTGGGACTTTGTATTACTATGGGGGATTGGGGATAAGCATTACCACAGTAAGTTTTTTTTTTTTTGAGACAGAGTCTCGCTCTGTTGCCCAAGCTGGAGTGCAGTGGTGTGATCTCGGCTCACTGCAAGCTCTGCCTCCCGTGTTCACGCCATTCTCCTGCCTCAGCCTCCTGAGGCTGTAGCTGGGACTACAGGTGTCTGCCACCACGCCTGGCTAAATTTTTGTATTTTCTTAGGAGAGTCGGGGTTTCACCGTGTTAGCCAGGATGGTCTCGATCTCCTGACCTCGTGATCCGCCCACCTTGGCCTCCCAAAGTGCTGTAATTACAGGCATGAGCCACAGCACCTGGCCAAAAAAACCCAAACATTTTTATTGTATTTGAGTCATTATTAACATTGGGCAGGGTTGGGGGGTGTTCTCTACAGATTATAGCATGTAATATAGCATATAACTAATACACTGATTAAAAATAAATTAATGTACTTTTTAAAGGATAGGGGAATATGGGCACAGACATGCATTTATTGCTATTTAACCAGGTGCCAAAGAAACAGAAAAGGTAAATGCACATACAAGGATGAAAAATTTGCTCCTGCAAAAAGGCCTGACAGTTCCCATAAAAGATGCTCCAGTTTGAGATTGGGGCTCTGTCCTCATCTGCTGCACAGCCGTCCACATCGATGACTGTCTGACTTTCCTAAATGTAAAACTGGGCAGTGTCCTTGCGTCTATATATGGATTCAGAATCAGAGCTCAGCAAGTCAAGCTACAATGTCAAGGGACTGGTACCACTGTTCACAAATAGTTTCTGCACCGAGGGAGGTTATGGCGGGTGGGGAGACGCCTATCACATGAGGATTCGAGAGCAAGGAAACACAGTTCCACGTGCCAAGCAGACAGTGCCTGGGAGAAGGAAAATGCGGCTGTGTCTCAATCCATCTGCTGTTAATGGCAGAGCTGATTTCTCACGTGCATGGCAATAGACTGAAGCTATATAGAGAGACTTTCCAAGGAGGGAAATATGAGTGTTTGCATTGATGTTCTCCTGGAGAGGGAAAGACTGATGGCAAGCATGTGGACATTTCACGCGAAAGAAGTTCTTTATTTGAGGAAATGAGGAATTTTCCTGTGGCCATATTTATTGGGACAGAGGATTTTTTTTTTTTTTTTAGATGGAGTTTCGCTCTTTCTCCCACGATGGAGTGATGTGGTACAATCGCGGCTCACTGCAATCTCCGTCCCTTGGGTTCAAGCAATTCTCCTGCCTCAGCCTCCCACATAGCTGGGATTACAGGCACCCACTGCCGCCCAGCTAATTTTTGTATTTTTAGTAGAGATGGGGTTTTGCCATGTTGGCCAGGCTGGTCTCGAACTCCTGACCTCAGGTGATCCACCTGCCTTGGCTTCCCAAAGTACTGGAATTACTGGCATAAGAATCTTAAATATGATTGTATTTTGGAATTATTAGCACCAGTGAATGAGATTCTAGTTTAAATTCACTGGGAAGTTCTCTGTATAAGAAGTTTTTATTCCTTTATAGAATAAAAAATGCCATTTACAGAGGGAAAAAGAGGCCACCCACAAAATAACTGTTTTGCAAACTGTATTTTATATAACGAGTTTGCCTTAAGCAAAGATGCAACTGTTTTCAGGATACCATCCACATGGCCCTCGTCTGCAGCAGGGGGCTCACAGATCTTGTACATCACAACGGTTATTTCTCCTGATAAATAATTTCCAAAACAATTTGGGCGTTGGGATGTAGGCATCTATATTTTTAACGTGTCTGCTAGCAACAAAAAGATATGGTGAAGTCCTAACTCTGCATACCTCCAAATGCAAACATTTTCAAACACAGAGTCACTTTATTAATAGAAATAATTAGTTAAGATGAGGTTACCCTGGAGTAGACTGAGTCCCTCGGTCAATATGAGTGATGTCCTTATAAATAAAATGGCCATGTGAAGTCAGAGACAGATGGAAAATGCCACACGAAGATAAAGCCAGAGACTGGAGTGACAGACGCACAAGCGAAGGAACACCAAAGATTGTGGGCAAATCACTGGGAATAAGGAAACAGGCATGGAACAGCTACTTCCTCAGACCCTGCAGAAGGAACCAACGCTACCCACACCTTGATTTCAGACGTGCAACCTCCAGAACTAAGAGAATACATTTCTGATGTTCTAAGTTGTCCCGTCTGTGACACTCGGTTACAGCAGCCCTAGGACACCCACACGACGTTCTACAGTGATTGGTTTGCCATGTCCTGGTAAAGATTAACTGGACATGAAAAACCAGGTCTGCTTTTACTCTTTTTAATAACCATCTTCATTCTAGGGAGACACCAATATTCTTTCTGAAAAAAATCAAGGATGTTAATTCTTGATACCTGGCATGATATTTAAAGATGGTTGGAGGGCAGGATGTCTATCCAACGTAAGACTCAGAAGGGATTCTTTACATCTTTAGTTTATTGTCCATTTCAGACATCCTTACTTGCAGCAGGCAGTCTGAAATGCATCAGAATTTCATTACTTAGAAGAAACAAGATCTGAATGATATGATCTGTAGAAAATACTATTGTAATGGGACATTCAATATTTTTTGAAAATTCCAAAAATATTACCTATTCATTATAAAATCTGCTAACAATAAAGAAACTTACAATGTAGAAAGGCAAAATTTCTCCTAAACTCACTTGCAAAAGAAAAACTCTGGTTAGTAACTGCTGTATAAGCTTCCAAATTTTTACAGTATCTGAATCCATCTTCTGTTTTTTTCTTTTCGGAGACTGAGTCACACTCTGTCGCCCAGGCTGGAGTGCAGTGGCACAATCTCAGTTCGCTGCAACCCCTGCCTCCCAGATTCAAGGGATTCTCCCTGCTCAATCTCCCAGGTAGCCGGGATTACAGGCACATACCACCACACCCAGCTAATTTTTTTTGTATTTTCAGCAGAGATGAGGTTTCACCATGTTGGCCAGGCTGGTCTCAAACTTTTGGCCTCAAGCCTTGGTACTTATCTACCTTTTTTAAACAATGAGATAACACACTACATATGTTACTCTACAACTTGCTCATTCTGTTTAACAAAACATAGACATCTTCATATTATGCAATTAGATTTCTACCTCATTATGTTTAATAATCACCTAGTATTCCACAGCATTTTGTAAACATGTCATATTTTACAATGTCCTTACAGGGAAGTGATGCTACTCTATACGCTTAACTGTTTAAGTGTTGGAGTGGAAGACTTTAAGGAGGCCTAAGAGTTTAATGTACTAAACACTTCACCATATACAGAAGTCATTCTGCCCTTTTGTCCTGACATTCTCATATGGACTTTCTTTGTGCTAAGAACCAGGTCCCAGCGCTCTGGGCATTCAAAGGAAATTGCTCTCCATCCTTCCCAAGTTTATCCTTATTGCAAATTATTTTCCAAACTGAAAATCCTTTAGCAAAGATGACAGCCACGCCTATGACAGGGAGGGGAAGTGCACAGTGAGGGAGCTGCTTGGAAGCTGATGCTAATGGCTGCCTTGTGAGAGACCCACACAGCAGGCATAATGCCTATAGATCAAGGCACATGCACTGCAAGTACAAAGTACTAATCAGGTCTGACAGTTCCTGTACCACAGTATTTATCCTGTGAATTCCAAAACACACACACATATGCTGGGACTGGCACCTGCCTTCTCTCACTTGGCTAGTAAACTTCATGGGGGCTTTGTTTGTCACACTGAGTTTGGTAATCCTCATCTTCAGTTTTAAGGAAACAGCCCTCTGGAACAAATAAATATTATTATCATTTTTTTTTTTTTTTTTTTTTTGACGGAGTCTCACTCTGTCTCACAGACTGGAGTGCAGTTGCATAATCTTGGCTCACTGCAATCTCCATCTCCTGGGTTCAAGTGATTCTCCTGCCTCAGGCTCTCGAGTAGCTGGGATTACAGACACCGACCACCACACCCACCTAATTTTTATATTTTTAGTAGAGGAGGGGTTTTGTCATGTTGGCCAGGCTGGTCTCGAACTCCTAACCTCAAGTGATCTGCCTGCCTTGGCCTTCCTAAGTGCTGGGATTACAGGCGTGAGCAACTGCACCCAGGCCAAACAGATATTTTTAACATCTGGGAAATGAATGGCCCTAGACTCGTGGAAAGCTCACCATCGAATTCCAACTACCTTGTAAAAGCAGTTTCTGCTGTAAGATAAGGCACATGTGAAACTTGAATAAGCCAATATATTTAATTAGAGATCTGCACATACACACATACGCATATATGATATGTGTTTTTATTTACTTCTTTTGAAAGTAAGGGCAATGTTGGTTCTATTAAAAACGTATGCCTGGAGTTTAGTTTATAATATCATCCAAACATTGATTTCTTAGTTTTGAGAAATGTGCTGTGATAATGCAAAATGTTAACACTTAGGGGAAAATTGGTCAAGGGTATACTAGGACTCTGCACAAAGCTAAACTTACCCTGAGTCTAAAATTCCTTCAAAATAATTAAACAAACAGAAAAAAAAGATGAGCAAATTCTTACCAGGGTTAATCCCTAGATGCATCACGTATCATATACAAGAGGGGAGGGTTGTTTCAGACGTAAATATATTAGGATAATGCAAGAAACAGAAACTATTCCGGGACTTTTCAACCAAAAGGAATTTTTTAATCGAGAGGTCCTGGGAGATCTGAGAAGCCAAAGAAGGAACGGTAACACAGTTGAGAAAGAAGTGACTGCAGAAGCTATCAAGACCCCTGCAACCAATGGGAAGAGGAGGTGTCTTCAGAGACCAGAAACCAGGGTCATGTGCGATGGTGGACACTGCCCAGCGGGAGACAGGGCCTTGGAGGAGGGCCCTGAGGGAGGACTCAGGATGCCTTTGGAAGCAGAGAGACAGGGGAAGATGAGTTCTGGCTTCTCCTGCAGTCAGGGTTTCCACTCATGCCCTCTACTGGCTGAAAATATCCAATATTCTTTTTTTTTTTTTTTTTATTATACTTTAAGTTCTAGGGTACATGTGCATAACGTGCAGGTTACATATGTATACATGTGCCATGTTGGTGTGCTGCACCCATCAACTCGTCAGCACCCATCAATTCATCATTTATATCAGGTATAACTCCCCAATGCAATCCCTCCCCCCTCCCCCCTCCCCATGATAGGCCCCAGTGTGTGATGTTCCCCTTCCCGAGTCCAAGTGAGCTCATTGTTCAGTTCCCATCTATGAGTGAGAACATGCGGTGTTTGGTTTTCTCTTCTTGTGATAGTTTGCTAAGAATGATGGTTTCCAGCTGCATCCATGTCCCTACAAAGGACGCAAACTCATCCTTTTTTATGGCTGCATAGTATTCCATGGTGTAAAATATCCAGAAGTCACAGACAAGGTAAGCCGGAATCATCCTTGCTCTGAAAAAGCAAAGAAAGGAGAAGGACAGCGCTGCGTATC
The DNA here is from genome assembly GCF_002776525.5 of Piliocolobus tephrosceles. Lineage (NCBI taxonomy): Eukaryota > Metazoa > Chordata > Mammalia > Primates > Cercopithecidae > Piliocolobus > Piliocolobus tephrosceles. Next base: position 6,682,632 of record NC_045450.1, on the reverse strand, counting down.
CACAGGTAGTTTCCTTGAACAGCAAAACATGGATAGGAAAAACCATGCTCGCTGTGGAGTCTCATGCGATGAGAAGAAACGCCAAGCTGTGTGAGTACCAGAATCACACAGGGGCCAACAGCTTCCATGGAGACCTCTCCAAGGGAAACAGGAGGCATCATATAGAAGCAGATCAACAGGGCCTGGCACAGTGGCTCACGCCTGTCATCCCAGCACTTTGGGAGGCTGAGGCCGGCGGATCACCTGAGGTCAGGAGTTCAAGACAAGCCTGGCCAACATGGCAAACCCTGTCTCTACCAAAAATACAAAAATTAGCCAGACGTGGTGGTATGCACATGTAGTCCCAGCTATTTGGGAGGCTGAGGCAGGAGAACTGCTTGAACCTGGAAGCCGGAGGTTGCAGTGAACCTAGGTTGCACCACTATACTCCAGCCGGGGTGACACAGTGAGAATTCCTCCCCTCCCCACCACAAAAAATAAGTAGACAAAGACTTCTACAGTCCACTTTGTCATCCCCAACCATTTATGGGTTCCTTTTGGTTTCCTGTTTTTGCTTCTTAGGCCTTAATGGTAAAATCTCATTTCCACAATAACATACACTTTGTTCTAATTTGGTGTTAAGTATATCCGTGTTCCAGCTAAGGGAAAAGTTGCTGCTAAGTGAATGCAGATTGTATATTATGATCTTCCACATTTTATGGTCTACTATATATTATGATATGTTATCAATGGAACAGGCATATCAAATGGCCTCCTTTTAAAAGAACAGTTTGGCAGTCAATTCATAAGTGGTGTGTATGCCCAGAACATTTTTATTTCTCCTTCTCAGAGCAGGGGATGTAAAAGCCACCGACACTTTGTTGGTGATGTTATCATGGCAGCAATTGTTTGGCAGAAGCTGCTGAGTAACAAGACCACTGGGCAATCCGATCTTTCAGGGTTTCTTCACATATATGAAGCTCACCTGAGTTAACGTATAATAAGGATAATGTTGATCGGGTGGGGTGTGGTGGCTCACACCCGTAATCCCAGCACTTTGGGAGGCTGAGGTGGGAGGATCCTGTGAGACCAGGATTTTGAGAGCAGTCTTAGTAATAGAGGGAGAACTCATCTCTACAAAAAGTACAAAAATATCAGCTGAGGGTGGTGGCATGCACCTGTGATTCCAGCTACTCTGGAGGCTGAAGCGGGAGGATCACTTGAGCCTGCAAGGTTGATGCTGCAGTGAGCCATGGTTGCACCACTGCACTGCAGTCTGGGTGACAGTGTGATACTCTGTCTCCCTCTAAAACAAGAATAACATCAATGTTTCCCTGGTCCAGATGAGTTTCTTCCATATTCATGCTTACTAATGATGCCATACTTTATTATTATTTTTACAACATTTAAAAACAAACAGTGGAAAAGAAAACATAGATGCACTCTCAGCAGAATGATAATTTAGTCTAATGTAAACCGAAGAGCTTCAGGCTTTGAGAATCAACCTGAGGTCCATGAAACACACATTGAATTTCACCTACCTCTGTTCTTATTTTATTTCCATCTGGCCATTTTCCCCCACATCATCATTGTTAGCGGGTTCTTGGTTCTTTTGTTTTGAGCCAGAGCTTCACACTGCCGCCAGGCTGGAGTACAATGGCGTGATCTCGGCTCACGGCAACCTCTACCACCTCCCGGGTTCAAGCAACTCTCGTGCCTCAGCCTCCCAAGTAGCTGGAACTACAGACACGCACCACCACACCCAGCTAATTTTTGTATATTTAGTAGAGATGTGGTTTCACCACGTTGGCCAGGATGGTCTTGACCTTTTGACCTTGTAATCTGCCTGCCTCAGCCTCCCAAAGTGCTAGGGTTACAGGCATGATTCACTGTGCCTGGCCCATTGTTAGTGTTTTTAAAGGGGGTTATCTGTGAAGGAAACACTGAACTACCTGAGTGAATCTTTACATAGGGTGAATTAACTTCAGGATTCCCCCAAACAGCTAATCCAGTAAAGCAATAAGCAAAGTTGTTTTGTTTTTTAATTAAGGAAATGCCTTCATTTTAGAAAAATCATACCAGCCTGGGCAATGTAGTGAAACCCCATGGCTACAAAAAAATACAAAAAATTAGCCAAGTGTGGTGGTATGCACCTGTTGTCCCAGCTACTTGGGAGGCTGAGGTGGGAGGATTGAGCCTCGGAGGCAGAGACTGCAGTGAGTCAAGACTGCACCACTGCACTCCAGCGTGGACAACACAGTGAGACCCTGTCTCAAAAAATAAAAATAAAAAAGAAAGAAAAGAAAATCATTTTCCATGTTGATCTCTCCATCTTCAGAACCTACTACACTCTATACCCAGCCACTGTGCTGAGAACTTTACTACATCTTCCCACTAATTCCAACAACCATCTACGAAGCGGCTGTGGAAGGCAGCATCATGGCCCCTAAAGATGTTCATGTCAGTCCTGGGACCTCTGAATGTATCATATGACATGGTAAAAGGGAATCAAGGTTGCTGACCAGGAGACCTTAAATAGGGAAATTATTCAGGATCATCAAGATGGGCTCAAGGTAATCACAAGGGTCTTCAAAAATGGGAGAGGAAGACAGAAGGGTCAGGTTACAGTGACATGATGGAAGAAAGGCTTGTCTGGCCATGGCTGGCTTTGAACTTGGAAGAGGCTATGACCCAAGGGAGCAGAGTGGATTCTAAAAGTTTCAAAGGACAAGAAAAAAGATCTCCTCTACAGGCTCAAGAAAAAAACAGCCTTGCTGGCACCATGATTTTAGTCCAGTGAGACATACTTCTGATCTCCACAACTAGAAGATGATCACCTTCTGTTTTTGTTTGTTTTTGAGACAAGTTCTCACTCTGTTGCCTAAGTTAGAATGCAGTGATACAATCATGGCTCGCTGTAGCCTCAAACTCCTGGACCCAAGTGATCCTTCTACTTCACCCTCCTGAGACCACAGGCATGCACCACCATGCCTAGTTAATTTTTGTAGAGATGGGGTCTTGCCATGTTGCCCAAGCTCATCTCAAACTCCTGGTGTCAAGCGCTTCTCCCACCTCGGCCTTCCAAAATGTTAAAATTACACATATGAGCCATCGTATCTGGTTAATTTCTGTTGTTTTAAGTCAATAAGCTTGTGACAATTTGGGAAATAGTAACAGGAAACGAATAAAGGTGAAAACTGTTATCCCCATTTTGCAGATGATAAAAACTAATGTGTATAGACATACAAAATAAACTCACAAAGAGGTGAAGAATAATACTGGGATTTCAGGCAGTCTTTCTGGCTCCAAAAGACAGGCCTTTCCCCCACAGGATACTATATGGCTTTACTTTGAAATATTTCACTTAATTCAGGTATCTATTAATGATAACACAAACCAATGCTGCCTTACAAATAATTTGAGAAAAAATGATTATTCCAAGGATACAAACTCAAAATAGGTCTGATAAGAGTTAAGAAAATGAGGAGTAATTAATGAAATAATATTTCTTGAGAACCTATTGTTTCAGGTGTTATTAGACACTGACTCATTAATTTCTCTCAAAATTCTCTATAATGAAGATGTTTTTGATGTAGAAGATAAAACATTACAGAGAATGTATCACCTACCAATGCCTTCCCAGCAAAGGGGCAGAGTTAAGGTTTTAGGTCAAGCTCATGGCTGTCTCCAAGTTTGTATATATTCTATTTCAGTATGCTGCCAACTCCAGAAACGAGAATGTTTGTGGACAAACGGCATTTTAAAAGCTAAATGAGGATGCAAGGCATGCTAAGTATGTTCTCCCATTCTATGATCACTCAATAGCAGGTGAATTATTATTGTCCGGGGGCTTTGTTGTAGCCAGTGAATTTTGCAGCCATATACAGCATGGGGAAACCACAACAATTCTAAAATAACTGTTTCTTACTCGTACATTCACATACCCACACAGGCAGACATAAAACAGAGAGAGAAGAAGAGAGAAAAACAGAGGAGAGAAAGAGAAGAGAGAGGAGGAAAAGAGAGAGAGGAGAGAGAAAAAGACGACGGAGACAGAGGAGGAAGATAGCAGGAAAGAGCAAGAAAAATACAGGAGAGAGAAAGAGAGAGGAAAGAGACTGAGAGACCTAACTGCTTATAACTGTAAATTGGTCTGCGGCCCAGGCTGGAGTGCAGTGGCGCGATCTCGGCTCACTGCAAGCTCCACCTCCCGGGTTCATGCCATTCTCCTGCCTCAGCCTCCCGAGTAGCTGGAACTCCAGTCGCCCGCCACTAAGCCCCGCTAATTTTTTTGTATTTTTAGTAGAGACGGGGTTTTACCGTGTTAGCCAGGATGGCCTTGATTTCCTGACCTCCTGATCTGCCTGCCTGGGCCTCCCAAAGTGCTGGGATTACAGGTGTGAGCCACTGCACCCGGCCATTTCTCTTCCCTTTTAACCCTAATAACCACAATGAATTGTTCCAGGAAGGTTCAGAGCATATTCTGATATCTTTCTGTCATTGTCCCCAATCAGTAGTCAGATAAACGCTCATCTGTGCACCCACAAATTCTCTAGGAAGTTTGTTAAAATGCAGAGTCCTGACTTCCACTCTCAGGGACTGCTAGTAGGTCTGGAAAGCAGTGGCCTCAGGTACATTTAAAAAGTGTACAGCCATTTTTGGCGATTATTAAAAAGTCAAGAAACAACAGATGCTGGCAAGGCTGTGGAGAAATAGGAATGCTTTTATACTGCTAATGGGAACGTAAATTCATTCAACCATTATAGAATACAGTGTGGTGGTTCCTCAAACACTCAGAACCAGAAATACCATGTGACCCAGCAATCCCATCACTGGGTATATACCCAAAGGAATACAAATCATTCTATTATAAAGATACATGCATGTGTATGTTCACTGCAGCACTATTCACAATAGCAAAGACATGGAGTCAACCAAAATGCCCATCAATGGCATTGATAGACTGTATAAAGAAAATGTGGTTCATATACAACATGGAATACTATATAGCCATGAAAAGGAATAAGATCATGTTTTTTGCAGGGACCTGGATGGAACTGGAAGCCATTATCCTTAGCAAACTAACACAGGCACAGAAAACCAACCACGACATGTTCTCACTTATAAGTGGGAGCTGAATCATGAGAACACGTGGACACAGGGAGGGGAACCACACACAGTGGGGCCTTGTAGTGGTGAAGGGGGAGGGAGAACATCACGATAAATGGTTAATGCATGAGGGGCTTAGTAACGAGGTGATGGGTTGACAGGTGCAGCAAATCACCAAGGCACACATTGCCCTACGTAACAAAACTGCAAGTGCTACACAGGTATCCCGGAACTTAAAAAAAAAACATTTAAAAACATGTACAGTCATTTTTGAGACAGGCAACCCCAAATTCATCAAGATAAAAATGTGCCTGGATGCATGAATTCCAGGAAGAAATGGCTTTCTAATGTGTTGCATGCAAAAAAATATCAAAGGCAGTAGTACTTCACATGATTCCTCTTTCACCCTCTGTTTACCTGTCTAAGTCTCTACCTATCTCCCCACAACACTTGCTTGTTACTGGAAATACATTCAGCATTATAAGATGTATATTTTTTGTTTTTCTTTTTTTGAGACGGAGTCTCACTCTGTCATCCAGGTTGGAGTGCAGTGGCGTGATCTCAGCTCACTGCAACCTCCACCTCCTGGGTTCAAGTGATTCTCCTGCCTTGGCCTCCCAAGCAGCTGGGACCATAGGTCCCCACCCACTCCCCACGATGCCCAGCTAATTTCTGTAATTTTAATAGAGACAGGGTTTCACCTTGTTGGCCAGGCTGGTCTTGAACTCCTGACCTCAAGTGATCCACCCGCCTCGGACTCCTAGAGTGCTGAGATTACAGGCGTGAGCCCCTGTGGCCGGCCAAGATACATATTTTGAAGTATAGTTTCCCATGTGTTGGTCCATAATGAAATGCCCATCTGAATGCGACCTCCGCGAACACAGGGACTGAATCTCTCCTGCTCACTGCCATAGCATCTTGGCTCTGCCCAGAGTGTGGCAGGGAGCCAGTACCCAGTAACTATTTCTTGAACAATGAATGAGTGCTAAGTTTCCATCCTGTACTTGAAGTCACTACAAATAAAGTAGCAGTGCAAGCAAAAATGAGACATTCACTCCGATCACTCCGATGGCAAATCCACTGGACGCTTCTATTTGGCCAAAATGCTGTCATTTCTGATTTCTCTCTTTGGGGGTTAAGACTGCAAATTCAAAGCAGCCAGAAAGCTAATATTGCCACCATATAAGATCCAGTTCACAGTCTGTCCTTGAGAATATCATAAATCAATAAAGCAAAACTCCAAACTAGATGGACAGCAATGAAACAAGTGTCAGACAGCTAACTATAAAAGCTAACATGTTGGGAAGGTGAAACTTAGATGGTATTTGGCCTATTTATTTTCCTAAGTGTATGTGTTGGTTTTATCATAAATTATTATTTTATTTTGAGAGAGGGTCTTGCTCTGTTACCCACTGCAGTGGTGTGATCACATCTCACGGTAGCCTTGACCTCCTGGGCTTAAGCAATACTCCCACCTCAGCTTCCCAAGTAGCTGGGACTACAGGTGCACAACACTGTGCCCAGCTAGTTTGTGTGTGTGTGTGTATGTGTATACGTGTGTGTGTGTGTGTATGCCGTATACACACACACATATACCTATATACACACACACATATACATATATGCACACACACACATACACACACACACACACACACACATATATATAAATTCACCCACAAATTCTTTAGGAAGCTTGTTAAAATGCAGAGTCCTGACTTCCACTCTCAGGGACTGCTAGTCAGGAGGTCTGGAAGGCAGGAGCCCCAGGTACATTAAAAAATGTACAGCTATTTTTGGCGATTATGAAAAACTCAAGAAACAACAGGTGCTGGCAAGGCTGTGGAGAAATAGGAATGCTTTCACACTGCTAATAGGAATGTAAATTCGCTCAACCATTGTGGAAGACAGTGGTTTTTGACGTAGAAGATAAAACATTACAGAGAATGTATCACCTACCAAAGCCTTCGCAGTAACAGGGCAGAGTTAAGGTTTTAGGTCAAGCTCATAAACTGTCTCCAAGTTTGTATATATTCTATTTCGGTATGCTGCCAACTCCAGAAACGAGGACGTTTGTGGACAAACAGCATTTTAAAAGCTAAATGAGGATGTAAGGCATGTTAAGTATGTTCTCCCATTCTATGATAACTCATTAGCAGGTGAATTATTATTGCCTGGGGGCTTTGCTGTAGCCAGTGCTACATATGCATGTGTTTATATATTTTTATATATATCCACACAATGTACATGTGTTTATATATTTTTATATATATGCACACAATGTGCATGTGTTTATATATTTTTGTATATACACACAATGTGCATGTGTTTATATATTTTTGTATATATGCACACACACACACACTATATATATATTTATATATATACAATTTTATTTTACTTTTTTTTAGTAAAGATGAGGTTTTCCCATATCACCCAGGCTGGTCTCAAATTCTGGCCTCAAGTAACCTGCCTGCCTTCCCAAAGTGCTGAGATTACAGGCTTGTGCCACCAAGCCCAGACTCGTTTACTTTTTACAAAGTCATCTATTCACTCAGTTACATCAATCTCAAGCACCAATTAATTGGTAAGAAAGAATTATAAAATCTTGGAATCACATATTCCTATTGAACCGTAGAATGTTACAGGCCTGAGAATTATATGTGTGTGTACAAGTGTATATGCTTAATAAAATGTTTTGATATGCACAAAAGAACATGTTATATAATGGGTTTTTTATACCCAGTACCCATATTCAACAGTAATGAAGAGCTTGCTACCATTGCTTTAACTTGCTATTTACCTATTCATTTATTTTCTAAAGTATTTTAAGCAACTCCAGAGTTCCTATCATTTAACCTCTCCTTTATAATCCAATTGTGCCACTAGAAATTATGGACACTTCCTTATAGAATAAGAATGCACAGCTACTCAGGAGGCTGAGATGGGAACATCACTTGAGTCCAAGAGTTCAAGTCCTGCTTGGGCAACAAAGCAAGGCCCCCATTTCTTAAAAAATTAAATAGAAAAATAAGAAAACGCTATTATCATGTGTAACAATATCAACAATAAGATAGAGGTTTTTTCCAAAATAGCCATTTTGATGGCTTTGATAGACATGGTGTGCCTATCACAGCTTCCTGTCCACACTTTTTCTTTTTCTTCCCAGTAGGAATTGCTGGGTTAATCACAGTAACTCTCAAAAGCTGGCCTGCCAAGGTCTGTTGGACCATGCCAACAGTAAAGGGAGTGGAGAGAAGCAGACGGGGTATAGGAAGGAACCAAAAAGGGATCTTGGTGCTTCAAAGGCAAACCTTCAAAGTCCCCAGAAGACCAAAGGTAGCTACATAAAAGGACCACATTTAGCTGCAGAACCCCCAAGGCTGGAGAAGAAAAGGAGATCAGACAGAAGAAGCCACAAACAAACCTCACTGAAGAGCCCCCTCACCCCAGAGCTGAGACACATCACAAAGTGTGGGATCAGGACTCTACAGAAGCAACTCGAGGGAAATGGGGTCACAGGGACATCTGTCTATGTCTATAAAGTACCCACACAGCAGGATGAGAGATAAAAAAGGCAGCCAGTGATCCAAATATTAACCCGAATATTAAGACCATCCTGCTGTCCAGCAATCACAGTCCACATGTCCTTACCCATGGGAAAGGAGGGGATTGGGGTAGGGTACTCACTGTTCACACCACAGTCAGCCTGGTGGTGCATAACACCCGGCTGCACACAGCAGCTGCCCGGGGGGGCTCTCTCAAGTCCCAGTGTTCAGAGCCTACCCCAAGAGGCTCAGAACCATGTGGTCCGGAGTGGGGCTAAGGCATGCATGCTTTCTAAAGCTCTCCAGATCCTTCCAATGTATCTGAGGGCTCTGATCTAAGGCAAAAGCAAGGTTCTTAAATCAACAGTCCATTTGATACAACAGACAGATTTTTGTTTTGTGCAGGAGATGATGGTCTTCATATTAAATTTTAAGAAATGGATTCCTTTCAATCCTTTAGTTGTCCACATTGAGCTATTTCATACAAGACTCCAATTGCCAGGCTCTCTTGAAATAATCAGAAGGTCTGGCAATGTGGGCTGCATTTTCCCAGGGTCAGTCTCCCCTTTAGACCACTGACTTCTGCCATATACTTGCCCCTGAGACAAGTGAGTTGGGTCAATCTTGTCCCTAAGGCATGCTGCCATTCAGATCTTTCTGCGGTCTCTCTTTAGATCATGCAAAGAATAATTCAGCTAAGACCACAACAGTGATTAGTTTCCACTTGCAAATTTTATTTTTTTGCTACTAGGATAAAGAATAGACAATGATAGTAAATACTTACTGAAATAAATAAAATTGGGAAACTTCTTTTTCCTTGGGTGGATTGATGATTTAAACAAGGGTGAGAAGAGCACTGGCTCAAGTCAGGATTCCCAATTTGCAGCTCTAGTTTTATTACTGACAGGATTTTGGGCAAGAGTCTTAAGCACTCCAGGCCTCAGTAATTTCATTTGCATGTGATGGGCTGGGGGTGGCACGAGCTTCCATTGTCTTTCTGTTCTTGAGTTCTACATTTTTATAGGTGCTAAATGACAGCAAGAGGAATGCCCAGAAGGGATAAAGCAGCAAGTGGAACAAAAAAATTGCACTTCCAGCTCGTCTTGAGTCTGGACATGGTTCACAGATGAACATATGAGCTGTTCATGCATCAGTGAGTACCTGGCCACCTTGGAGGTGAGCCAAATGGAACTGGAGCCAGGAAGAGGCTTTCCCAGGAGTCCCTGCCTGGCCTCCCAGCAGTACACACAACCCTGTGCTGCAGGTGGCCTTTCTGTAAGAACATCACGACATCCTGGAGGTCAGCTGTTGGGGACTCAGCACAGACCGATCCTCTCTCCTCCTAGCTGGAGTCATGAGATTCATCCGCCTTCCCTCCTTGCTCCAGAGAGAGCATCCTACACTCAGACAAATAAACAGTTTGCTGTTTTCCTTATAAACAGCTTAGGACAAAACGTACAGGCAACAAAGGGGGAAAAATAATAAATGGGACTTCATCAAAATTAAAAACGTTTGCATCTCAAAAGACACTATTAAAAGAGTGAAAAGGCAACCCACAGAATGGGAGAGAATATTTGCCAAACACCTATCTTATCAGGAATGAATACCGAGAATATATACAGAACTCCTAAAATTCAACAATCGCAACAACAACTAACAAATTAAAAAATGGGCAAAGGATTTGAACAGACATTTCTCCAAAGAATAGAGACAAATGATCAATAAACAACTTAGGGAATACATGAATAATGGAGGGAAAGGAGAGAAATGGGACGCCTTTCTTCTCCTGCCACGCTGCTTCTAGGTACTTCATTCCTCGATCCCCTGTCCTACTTGGCAAGAGAGAAGAGTTGTTTATCTGAATCGTCCGAATTAATGATTTGACCCCATTACCACCAGTCGAGGTCACTGTGCTTTAAAATGCATAAATCGTGACTCTAACGCCTCTCTTTAACATCCTCTTCAAGCTCTAACCCCTCTCTTTAACGTTATCTTCAATTCAATGGGGGCAGAACTGGTTGACTGAGCAAGGTCCTGTTTGCTTGGGTTAAACTCAGCTATATATTTTCTCCTTCCTTGCCCTTGTCCAAATACACCTGGGAGAATGACTTAAGATGAAGTCTCTCCTACAGACCTGGCCTCTTATAAGTTCTTTTTAATATGTACATCTGAGAGTTCCTAAGTGAGCCAGTCCCAAGCATTGGAATGGGGATAGGATGGAGGAACAGTGATCCTTTTATAGGCTTTAACCAGAGCTAACTCCAAGCACAGGGCGCTTGCAGAACTATGAGAAGAATGGTCCAGGATCCTTATGCTGTTATAGCTTCTTGTATGTAGAGTTCCCTTAAAATTTCTGTAAGAGGAGAGGCAAATGGCAAACACTGACTTTAGGACTCTCCTGGAGTCTGGCCATAATACCAACAAAAGCACCGAAACTCTCACCCTCATCTTCATTAAATATAACCAAGTAGATAAGAAACTCTAAATGAAAGTTCATGAGAGAGGGGAGCGTGTAAGAAGCCTAAATACCAAAACCATATCTTTCTAATTATAGCCCCAGTTGGAATTACATGCTGGCTCAATTCATCATTCAGCAAAAAAGACTCTTCCATTTCATGATCTTAAAAAAACAAGTCCTAAGTTGGATATCTAATTCCTTTCTATTCTTCAGTTTAAAGCATAAAGGCTTTAGAATTGGGCTAAAGGGGTTACTTAAATCCCTAAGCTGTTGCTACGCTATAATTTCTGGTCTGACACAAAAAGTTTTCAAACATTGTTTTTTCCTTTCATTTCTCTACCTTCTATGTCCTTTCTCAGGGAGTAACTGCAGCTCTGACTATAATCACATTTAAGAGGCTATATTTTCTCACACTTTTCTGACTCAGAGTATCACCTGAGGGACTTTGTTTAGTCATATTAGAGGCTTTTGCAGAGATCTAATTCCCCAGTTATAATTCACAAGGGCAGCGTGTACGTTCCTCTTAAGGGATTTTTTTTTCTCTCTTTCTTTCTTACGTTGACTATGTCCTTGATCCACATAAAAGGATATAATCTTGCTTGTTACTTATATTGTCTGTCTGTGAGGACAAATGTTTCATAACGGGGCTGTTTCCTAAATGATAAATCTATAAAGTTGTAATTCTATCAGGCCGAGATATTTAGGTGGATTCAGATGTGTCCCATCCACTGTTTCAGTTCTGATTTCCCCAGAAATGATGACAGGTTTGTAAGTAATATTAACTGTCTTTTGTAGTAAATTACATCTTATAATCACCACAGCGTTCGTCTCTGGCCAGAGCAGTTATCAGCTGAAGCAAATAAAGGGTTTGGAGACTCTGCTATCTGGTTCCTTTCAGAATGCCAGAAGTCCTCTATAAACACGAGTGTGCAGAATGAGAGGTCATCTTTTGAAAGCTATAATAAAACATGATTGTAACGGAACATGTGACAGGCTGCTTAGCAGAGCAGCCTCCTGACAGTGGCTCAGCTGGAGCTTGATGCTGGGCAGGAAGTGAATGGGGGAGGAGAGAGAACCAGGTAGGGGAGGACTGAGAACAAAAGCTCCCGGATTCTGTCTGGTGGATTTTGTGTTCATCAGCACCACCATTAATTTCACAGAAAAATGTGTCTCTGAGAGGACAGAAAGCAATAATAATCTGAGTCTGTGTCCCACTAAACTGGGTGATGGGTCCTCTAAGGGAAGTGAGAAAAATGAGCTTGAAAAACCCATGAATGCCTCCCTAATCCTTTTCCTCTACATGTTCTGGTCCCAGCAATGCCACCTGGATGCCCTCTGCAGTTACCTGGGCTTTGGGAGGAAGATAGCAATAGGACCACCTGTTGCATACACTTACTGTGAGTTATGGACTGCGTTCAATGCTTTGTTGATTGTGGGTTAACACTTTGTACCACTGACAGAACATTTACTACGTGTTGGCTGCCGTTCTAGTTGCCTAACAAGTGTTAGCTCATTTAATGCTCATAGCTCTCCAAGCTAAGTGCTCTCCTTAATTGCCTTTCAGAAATACAGAACTGAAGGTTGCGTTAAGTTAAACGCACTTGCTCAAGATGGCGTAACTAGGTGGTGAGCACTGGGATGGGAACCAGAGTAGTGGAGAAGTCTGGCTCCACAGCAGCAGTTCTGAACCACTCCGCCATATGGCTGCTGAATAGTATTACTGTCACTAGTAAAGGAATGAAAACACTAGCCCTATTCACACAGGGGAAAATCAAGTTTTTGCAAGTAAGAAGTGGTAGGAGTTTTGTTACTGGCTTGAGAACTGGAGTTCCTAACCACTAGATTCTCTCACTTATTAGTGTTTAAACCTTTTCGATGTGTCACTTAGTATTTTTTTGTTTTAAGGTTCCTTGTTATTCTTAGCTAAGCAAAGTATTCTGAGGTGGATGGTGTATGTTCTCCCAGAGTACTTTAACTCCCAAGCAAGTGACTTATTACTATACCTAGGTCACAATTTCCCCAACACACACAACCATTAGAGGACCCCTGGCTGATTACAAATTTAAAACGGATTCAGAAACGTGGTTTTGCTTTATTGAAGTTAGGCAAAGCCCCAAGAACAGTACACTTACTGGTACCCACATTGTGGATAATGATTTGCAACACGTCTGCGGATGAGAACAGTAGAGACATGGGGGTGAGAAGAGAAACATTTGTTACAAGTACATGGATAATGCCAAATGACCATGTCAGATTATTTGGAACATACTGACTGGTATTTATTTTAATCTGAAACCATTCATCTTCTCACCTCCCAGAGAAAACCTTTATTCACATTATGAGACAGATCTTGTCAATATTCACCCCACATACTATACATTTTTAATAAATATCATACTTTATGGCTTTCTTCTTGGCTTTATGTCTTTATGAAATTTTTCATTTGACACTATATGTGTGTGTGTATATGTGTGTGTGTGTGTGTGTGTGTGTGTGTGTATTTGTTTTGAGATGGAGTCTTTGTTCTGTCACCAGGCTGGAGTGAAGTGGCACGATCTTGGCACACTGCAACTTCTGCCTCCCGGATTCAAGTGATTCTCCTGCCTCAGCCTCCTGAGTAGCTGGGATTACAGGTGTGTGCCACCATGCCTGGCTAATTGTTGTATTTTTAGTAGAGATGGGGTTTCACCATGTTGGTCAGGCTGGTCTCGAACTCCCGACCTCGTGGTCTGCCTGCCTCACCTCCCAAAGTGCTGGGATTACAGATGTGAGCCACCACACCCTGCCAGCCACTACATATTCTTAAAAATGATCTTGAATGGTCACATACTGTTTATCATAAGTATAGATCGTAAACTACAAGTCCTTTTTTCTTGAACTTTTAAGGTGTTTCTCATGTTTCTCCATTATGCTTAATATTGGACTAATCATCTTTGTATATATCTGTCTGACCTCCTCTTTATTTTCTACAGACTGATTAATAAGATTGCTGGGAGATGACAAGAACATTAGTTTCATAATACTGGTTGCAGTTTTACTTTGTACTGGCCAATCAATTCACATCTACCTAAACATCTACTAATAGGAGAGTAGCTAAATAAATCAGGTCCATACATAATATAAAACAACATGCAGTCTTTTAAAACAGTAGATGAGAAGTTTAGATCCTGATGAGAAAGGATGTCTTAATTATATAATGGAATGAAAAATAGGCAAGTTAGAAACTATGTAGTATCTGATCACATTTAAAAAACCCTACATATTTATGAATGCATGTTCTGCACATAGGAAAGAGCTATGTGTGTGGAGACATGAATGTGGATACATTGGTATATGTACAGGTGCATGTATAAGGATGCCTTCTGACACAAGTACCAGAAAACCAAACCTGACCGAAGTGACCGTAACCATAAACATACTCATTTTGTCTTAAGAATTCCAGAATAAAGGGCAGCCCTGGACTTTCTGAGCAATTCCATGATGTTATTAAGGACCAAAGTTCCTTCCACTTTTCTCTTTCACCCTCTTTAGCCCAATAGAGGGTTGTTCTGAGGATTCTCACAGAATGGCCATGGCAGCTCCAAGCATCAACACCACACCCAAAGGCAAGGCACAGGTAACCATGAGTGCAGCAAAAGGTGGCTGCTTATGTGGCTTGCTCCTTTTAAACTGGAAGAAAATGCTGGCCACCTTCCCTGTGGACTTCTTTCTGATGCTTCAGCAACCAGAACTGGGTCCCTGTTTTTTTGTTTTGTTTTGTTTTTTGAGATGGAGTCTTGCTCTCAACCCAGGCTGGAGTGCAATGGTGCTATCTCAGCTCACTGCAATCTTCCACCTCCTGGGTTCAAGTGATTCTCCTGCCTCGGCCTCCTGAGTAGCTTGGATTACAAGCGCATGCCACCATGCCCAGCTAATTTTTGTAGTTTTAGTAGAGACAGGGTTTCACCATGTTGGTCAAGCTGGTCTCAAACTCCTGATCTTGTGGATCCGCCCACCTCGGCCTCCCAAAGTGCTGGGATTACTGGTGTGAGCCACTGCGCCCATAATTAAAGGTGTGGGACCCTGGTTTTAAGGAGGCTAGGATATTGAAGATCTGGCTTATCTAGATGGGTAATGGAGACAGGGAAAGGAAAAGGAGAGTCAGAAGGCTTTAGGGTATAAAACTGACACACATTACTGCAAAACAAAGTCTAGGTGAATATGCACCCAACTACTTCTCCACCTCCTTGGATGCTGGAGATGAGATATGAAGATAAGAGAACTGTCCTTAGTAATTTATAAAATGTGCTAGGTTTCATTTTATACAGTGGATGTCAAGTCCTTTTGTAATTGATCCAGAAAAGGAACAGAACACAGCAACTCTAGTTGCAGTCAGGGTGACAAACAGCCACTGTAGGGGGCAAGAAAATCAAACCTTTACCAAGTTGATAAGAAAGCTTTCCAATAAGTTCCCCTCGTAAGAGCTCATTCATTCAGAAACCTGTGCTGGTGGCAGAAACCAGGGGCTGCCTAGGTTTAACTTAATGCTGTGTTTATGTATGAATGTATCAAGGGTGTATATATTTATATCTTTAGCTATTTCTCTATCTCGATGTATCACTATATAAACTATCAGCTGTTCTCAATTGTAAATGACTTATCCACCAGGGTACATTTGTGCATTGTGTGTGGCTGTTCATGCACGTATATCCAAGAAGGCAGAAGGGCTTTGCTCAGAGCCCAGCTAAGACATACAATTCAAAAGACTCAATACAATCAACTGTATTTAAAATGATTATCTAAGCCACATATATACAACATATGAACAAGCCTACTGAAAATCAAGTTGTTTTCCAGTTCAGCCTTTTATTTTGAAGTTCCATTCTCATTAACAGTTACCCATCTCTTGTCCCAGAGTTGAGGCTGATGCAGAAAGTAAAAATGGCAGGAAGACAGGAGTGGGACCCCTCCTTTTGCAGTTAAGTTTTTCCTAGTAGGAGAATTAATACATCTTCATGTATTTACATTCTACAAGTAAACAACTGCAATGATGCACCCCAGGGTCAAAGTCAGTATGAAGTGCCTAGTCAATTCAGTGAGAAAAGAATAGGATTTTCAATGAATGGTGCTGGGATAACTGGATATCCACATGCAAAGATATAAATATAAACCCTTACTTCACCACATGCAAAAGTTAACTCAAAATGAATCATAGGCCTAAACGTTAGAGCTAATACTAATACAAATCCTAGAAAAAAAAACCATAGGAGTAAATCTTTGTCACCTTGGGGTGAAAAACAGATTCTAAAAAGTCACACCAAAAGAATAAGCAATAAAAAATAGAAAAATTGGACTGTATCCTTTTTTAAATGGTGCTGCTAAAATCCCATATAAGAAGTCAAAAGAATCCACAGAATGAAACAGAATATTTTAAAATCACATATGTGATTTTAAATTTTTTATTCAGAGTATAGAACCCTTATATACAACTTAAAAATAAAAAAGTTCCATTAAAACCCTTATATAAAAGTTAATTTAAAAAGTTTCCAATAATAAAACTTAATAAAAAGACAAATAGCTCTATTTTAAAAGTTAGCAAAGTATTTTTTTAATATGCATTTGTCCAAAGAAGATACAACAAATGCCCAAAAAGCACATTAAAAAGATGCTTAATGCCAGTAATCACTAGGGAAATACAAGTCAAATCCACAATGAGCTGTACTTCACACCTAGTAGAATGGCTATTGTCCAAGAGAAATAATAAGAAATACTGGTGAGGATGTGGAGAAAAGGGGAAGCCAGAGACATTGCTGGCGGGAATGTAAAATGGTGTGCCCACATTGGAAAACAGTTTGGAAGTTCCTCAAAATGTTAAACATAGAGTCCATATGACCCAGAAAGTCCACTTCTAGGTATATATCCAAGAGAAATAAAAGCATAAGCACGCAGAAAAACGTGTACATTGATGTTCATAGAAGCATTGTTTCTAATAGCTGAAAAGTGGAAACAATCTTAATATTTGTTAACCAACGAAAGAACAAATGCAACAGGGTATATATATAAGGGAATATTATTTGGCTACAAAACATGAATTAAGTTGACACATGGTACAACATTGATGGCCTTTGAAAACATTATGTTTAGTAAAGAAGCCAGATGCAAAAGTCCACATATTATATGATTCAATTTATCTGACATTCCAGAATAGGTAAATCTATAGAGACACAGCAGGAGGCTGACTGCAAAGGGCTACAGGGTGGGGTAAGGGTGCACAGGGTGTGAGTACTAATGAGGACAAGGTGTCTTTCTGGAGCAATAAAAATATGCTAAATTTAGAATGTGTTGATGGTGTGTTGATGTTTGCCCAACTCTGTGACTATATTAAAAACCACTGAAGGCCAGGTGAGGTGGCTCATGCCTATAATCCCAGCACTTTGGGAGGCCGAGGCGGGTGGATAACGAGGTCAGAAGATCAAGACTAGCCTGGCCAACATGGTGAAACCTTGTCTCTACTATAAATACAAAAATGAGTCAGGTGTGGTGGCACGCGTCTGTAGTCCCAGCTACTCGGGCAGCTGAGGCAGGAGAATCGCTTGAACCCAGGAGGCGGAGGTTGCAGTGAGCTGAGATCGTGCCACTGCACTCCAGCCTGGGTGACCAAACGAGACTCCGTCTCAAAATAAAACAAACAAAAACAAACAAACAAAAAAAAAAACCCACAAGAAAACAAACAAAAAACCAAAACACTGAAGTGTACACTTCAAATAGGTGAATTTTGTGGCATATACATACCATATAGTATGTGAACCTCAAAAAAACATTTGAAAAAAAAGTACAAAGAATGAGTATGTTGGGTCCTGAACATACTTACTTAGTGGTCCTAGCCCTTTGGTATTGGCCCAAGCAACTTAAATAATAAACTAGTTGCCCACAATTGAAAAACAGGAGCTTTTACATTAAAAACCTAGATTCTTGACTTTTCCTGGAAAATCAGAGCCACTGATTCCTACATGTCAACAATCTGTGAGAGCTGGGCAGCCTCTTCATCTGGGGCATTTATTGCCGAGTTTGCCACAGACCCCACCACCCGCTTTTGTATCTCAACCTAAAATTGAAAGTCAGCCACCATTTATAATTGCACAGGCATTCCTGTTTACCCCACAACATTGGTAAGGATAGGTTAAATATGGGATCTTGTCTGCCTTCCAGGGTCGGGGAAGAACGGCTGTCTAGCTCTTTTAAATCTGAACTTTGTGTTTCCTCCTTCATTTAATAGCCACCAAAATTTAGCATTATTGGCAGGAGGCACCTTCCTGGGCGCTTCACACTCTCGCTAGACAAAGGATTTTCCCCCATATATTCTTGCTAAGCTCCTGTCATTCCTTATGAATTGCTTCTCCACTTCAACTTGATAAGGACACATTTTGTGGATATAGATGAACTCAAGCATCCTCAAACAGTGTGATGTTCCCTGGGTAGTTAATAAATATTCAGTCCAAGCTGTAACATTGGGAGGAGGGAGGCTGGAATCTTCCACGTGCATGACTAATCCTAAACACCAAATCGAACAAAAGCAGTGGGGTGGGGTGGAGTCTACAATGCCAGTAAATCGCTAGGCAATGAGAGACAAGCACTTTAAACATCTTTCCTAAATTTCCGCCATTCAGAGATCACCTTCCCAATACTGCCATCTCTATAGTCCTCATTTAAAATCTGACATATGCTAATGTCACCTGCCTTTCTGCTATCCAATTACTCCTCCTCTGTGTTCCAGTGCTACTGAATGCCATGCCTCTGTAAAATAAAGAAAAAGTAAAGTATGACTTCTTTCAAACAATTCACCTTTTTATTGGCATACATTAAATTTTGAAACATAAATGAAAAGGGCACTCATATTACCAGCATAATTTGAAAACCAGGAATGCAATCAAGAAGAGAAGGAACCTATAAGAACAATAGGACCAAAGCAAAGCCACAATCCCCGATTCTAGATGGATCCCATTGTCAGCCTGGGGCTCAACTCTCCCTCTAGTACAGGGAACACTGGCAAATGTCATCAAAAAGAAGCGATCACCAAACTGAATACTTCCTCTTGAGGCATCAGGAAACTCTTAGGAAAAAGGATAGGCAGAGCATTTTTTTTTTTTTTGTCTGTGATTCTGCATGATTTTAACCCTTTCTTTTAGTGCCTGAATTGATTATAACAATACCTGGTACACTTACACCCTGTACTGAGCAATACATTTTAGGGAACACATGAGACCCAGCAGGGCAGAGAGAGATGGGTACATGGAAGAGGGTGATCTCCACTCTTTTGTTTTTTGAGACAGAGTTTTACTCCTGTTGCACAGGCTGCAATGCAATGGTGCAATTTTGGCCCACTGCATCCTCCGCCTCCCAAACTGAAGTGATTCTCCTTCCTCAGCATTCCAAGTATCTGGGAGTACCTGCCACCGCACCCAACTAATTTTTGTATTTTTAGTATAGACGGGGTTTTACCACATTGGCCAGGCTGGTCTAGAACTCCTGACCTCGGGTGATCCACTCGCCTCGGCCTCCCAAAGTGCTGGGATTACAGGCATGAGCCACCATGCCCAGTCGATGAGCTCCACTCTCTCTGCCTAATCACATGCTCAAAAACCCCTGAGAAAGAACAGCCAATCAGCAGCTTGACTTGGTGAATAGAACTGGAATCCAGTATTTTAATGTCCAGGGAACATTTGCCTTCTACAGAATAACCCCTGTTTCATCTGCCAGTGGAGCTCTCTGCGCACACCTGCACACAGGTGGGTACACACACACACACACACACACACACACACGACCTTTCTCAGGGGACTGTGAGCTTCAGAACTAAACAGACAGCAAATTCCATCACTTAGTTGCAGAACTTCAGTTTCCCCATATGTATAACTTTCCAAGGCAAAGAAAGCCATTACATGGTGGAGCCAGTATTTGGACTTACGTAGTCTGACTCCAAAGTCTCTCATCGTATTTACTATCCTAACCTAAATGTACAAATGCATGGTCTATTTTACCACTGGTCATTTCTTAGGACTGTACAATTCTTGCCATGTAAAATACACTCATCCATATGACACCATTGTTCCTGTATTATGAAACAAAATATTCTCCCTAATGGAGCGCCCATCCACAGACCCTTTGTAGAAAGCTAAGAGAAGGTAGAAGAAATGTATAAAAGGAGATAATACCCACCATGGAGGAAGCTTATCATTAACATGTATGCAACGTCCATCTTACTGCCTCATACCACACAAAAGAAAGTCTAATGTCTGGTAGTTACTATTCTTTCAATTTTCCTAAATTAAAATATTGCAGAGACGTTAAAGGAGGGACAGAAAGAAAAGAAGTTGGAGAGATGCATGTGAAATTTTAACTGACTCAGTCGTCCTACCCTGACATTGGAGCATATGTCTAAAGTCTCCAAATCTCCAATTTCACACACATGAAAGTCTGAAACTGTTGTTTTATATTTGCAACTATATGAGTAAATAATAGGATGCTTAGGAAGGCATACAGCCCAGAGCAGACACCCAGCAAATATTACTTAACATCTCTGTCTTCTGTGAAGCCAGTTCCAAATACAAAACTCCAGTTCACAAAACAAATGCATTTCCTCAAGTCCTTTCCCCAATTCTTTCAAAAGGGTTCCTTCATGTAAAAGATGCTATTCTTGTTTTAAAAAGTGAGGTTAGTGCATTTAAAATGCATCTCCTTCTTCATTTATAAATGCAGACTCTGCTTTCTGGGCAACTTTCCAATCAAATATAATAGTACAAATTAGATAGAAATTAAACTGTAGAAAAAACAGAAGGTACTAGAGTTGCCCCGTGTCACAACAGCTAGGACTAAGACAGAGAGCTACTGATGAAAAGCAGTTTCTATCATCTGACAAAAATGACTGGGTCACTCCCAGTGCATAAATGGTCTCCTCTCCCAACCCTACCAGGAACTGAGGCAGGGGTCGCCCTGCTGTTCTTTTTAGAAAGGGCTCTGTATAATATGTGTAACACAAAGGTTTTTATTTTTCCTTTTGTTTTGTGAGACAAAGAGTCTCATGACGACACCCAGCCTGGAGTGCAGTAGTACAGTCTCAGCTCACTGCAACCTCCGGCTCCCAAGTTCAAGTCATTCTCATGCCTCAGCCTCCCAAGTAGCTGGGACTGCAGGCATGCACCACTACACCAGCTAATTTTTTAAAAATATGTATTTTTAGCAGAGGTGGGGTTTCGCCATGTTAGCCAGGCTGGACATGAACCTCCTGGCTTTAAGTGATCTGCCCTCCTCAGCCTCCCAAAGCGCTAGGATTACAGGCATGAGCTGCCACGCCTGGCCAGGTTTTTCAATTATGAATGTATTTATTGTATAATATATAGTGTGCCAATTCTTAGACAAAGAAATCTGAGAATAATCATAGCACTTAATATTTAACACAGGCTATCCTGCCCAGCTCACAATTATACTTGTCCGCATCTTGTAAGTACCAAAACCAAGTTCAGAGAGGTTGTGTAACTTCCCAAGGTGTAGTCCAGCATGGGGACTCATGCATTGTGACTCCAAAGTCCCTCATTTTACCCACTACACTAACCTAAGTGTGCAAATGCATGGTCTACTTTTGCCACACGTCATTCCTTAGAACTGTACAATTCTTGGTATGTCAAATGCACTTGCCAATATAACATAGCTGTCCCT
>NC_045450.1:6625456-6660836 GCF_002776525.5 Piliocolobus tephrosceles | reverse complement strand
TCCCATTTTCTAGAAAGATTCCTAGTATGCATGTAAATATCCTCTGAATGCAGGGATGAAGAGGCCTCCAGCTAGGCACCATAAAGCCAATTTAGCTTCTTAAGCTGAGAACTACTTTGTGAAATAATCCTGTAGAACTCTCACTAAATGAGTTACAAACTAGTCGCATGGGGCTTTCATTGAATTCACTCCCGAAAGCTATAAAGGACAATTGTCTCTGAACCAGGTACATCAAATACAGGCCTGCTACTGTGTAAAAGCATGGAATTCTATACCACCTACGCACACAAAGAAAATTAGCTTTTGATTGAAAGGAAGCGCTATTGAAAAACCCCAGGGAGGTGGGGGAGAAACAACAAAAATGAGTGGCACCTACAGGCAAATCCAATGGTTGAGGCCATTTGGCTAAGGACTTTCTTAGTCTGAAAGGGGGAGAAAAGTACAATTTCTGAGGATCATGAAAGATAATCGAACGGAATCAACGAAAAGTAGTAGCTCTTGAAATTCTAAACAAGGAGAATTTAAATATGCCATGTGAACATAAAAGTTCCCCACACTCCATTCTGAGTATTTAATGCTGGAAAAAATGGTGATGCATGCAAAACACTATCATTCTTCTCTCAGTTGTCACTATTTCAGTTATCTTTTCCCTTTCCTTTATCTTTTTGACCGTAAGATCACCAACCAAGACTTAGAACTACTTCTTGACCTTTCTATCAGAAGAGTAACTCGAAATTGTGGTCATTATTGACTCTTTTCTTCAAGCCCACGATGTAGCTACAGGTGCAGTTGAAACTGCCTTTGTAAAAATTATAACTGAGAAAATTGAAACAGTGAAAGAGAGATATGACCTAACTGACTCCATCTTGCTGCTAACCTCCAAGCTGTCCTTGTTCATTTCTGGGCACAGGCTGAACTAACTTTGGAAGGAACCTAGTTTACAGGTGAACTTTGAAACAAAGATGAGAACAGCTCTTTCCCAAAACAAGCCCCCTTCATGCCTGGGAACTAGACTGCCTTTGCAGGACTAACAAATTAGCCACACGATTAGAAATCACCGTTTAGGAGTCATGCAGCTAGGAGCTGCAAGATTTCGAACCTCCCCAGATTGCTCCTGGGATAACATCACTATTGTAAAACCGAAGATGAGTGGTCGAGATATTTTGCAGACTCTGCACTTGATGGATCAGCAGGCACCACCCACATCGATCAACTGGCTCATCTGGTCTTGTGGACTCCACCCAGGAGCTGACTCGTCTCCAACCTGACCAGTCAGCACTCCCACTTTCTGACCCCCTACCCACCAAATAATCCTTAAAAACCCCAATTCCTAGGTTTTCAGGGAGACTAATTTGAGTAATAATAACACTCTGGTCTCCCATACAGCTGGCTCTGGGTGAATGAAACATATTTTCTGTTGCAATTCCCCTGTCTTGATAAATCAGCTCTGTCTAGGCAGCAGGCAAGGAGAACCCATCGGGTGGTTACAGAGTTCTGTTATTTTTGCCAAATAGTTTCAAAATAGTTTCTTTTCTGGCAGTGGTATTCTAACTGGGTGCCATGGTTCTACTAAAATGGGTACAGCTAATATTTAGGGTTTTTTTAAAAAATGTAGATGGAATGATAAAATTAGAAAAGCACCATTTCACTATCAGTGTAATAACCCATTCGGAAAAGGTTCCTCAATGATGAAAGGATGATGGAAAAAAGGATAGTTAGGTAGTATCAAAGTATAGATCCACAGGTTATTTCCTACATACAAGACTACTTTATCCTGGGGAAATCTGTCAGTTACCCAGTGACCAGTTTTACTGCCACACCTCATGGGAGAAACCGACATCAAATGCCCCCAGCTAAAGAGGCAGTGAGACTGCTGTCAGCACGGCCTGCGGAGCACTCTCCACACAATGCTGAAGTTCAATTAAACGATGAGGAAATAATCAAGTGAGTCCTGATTTTCAGATGTTCTACAAGAAAATGGTCCAAGACTAATTTTTTTTTTTTTTTTTTTTTTTTGAGACGGAGTCTCGCTCTGTCGCCCAGGCTGGAGTGCAGTGGCGCCATCTCGGCTCACTGCAAGCTCCACCTCCCGGGTTCAGGCCATTCTCCTGCCTCAGCCTCCTGAGTAGCTGGGACTACAGGCACCCGCCACCTCGCCCGGCTAGTTTTTTGTATTTTTTAGTAGAGACGGGGTTTCACTGTGTTAGCCAGGATGGTCTCGATCTCCTGACCTTGTGATCCACCTGCTTCGGCCTCCCAAAGTGCTGGGATTACAGGCTTGAGCCACTGCGCCCAGCCCCAAGACTAATTTTTTAAGTCAACATCATAGAAGACCAAAAACTGCAGGGAGGAAGGTGCATTTATCATTTTTTGCTTTTCAGACTCCACTCTGTTGCCCAGACTGGAGGGCAGTAGCATGATCTCGGCTCACTGCAACCTCCGCCTCCTAGATTCAAGTGATTCTCCAGCTTCGGCCTCCCGAGTAGCTGAGATTATGGCTATGCACCAATACACTTGGCTAATTTTTGTATTTTTGGTGGACGAGAGGTTTCGTCCTGTTGGCCAGGCTGGCCTCAAACTCTTGACCCCAGGCAATCCACGTGCCTTGGTCTCCCAAACTGCTGGGATTACAGGCGGAAGCCATCGCACCTGGCCAAGGGTACTTTTCTAGATCAACAGCTGTAAAAGAAATAAGGACAACTAAATGCAATGCATGTTCCAGTTAGTATCTAGATGAAAAAAAAAAAAAAAAAAAAAGAATTGTTTTGTGGTTGCGTAGCAAAACTGCCTTGGTTTTTTTGTTCGTTTGTTTTTTTCCGAGACAGAGTCTTGCTCTGCACCCAGGCTGGAGTACAGTGGCACAATCTCAGCTCACTGCAACCTCCGCCTCCCAGGCTCAAGCAATTCTTCTGCCTCAGCCTCCTGAGTACCTGGGATTACAGGCTTGTGCCACCACGCCTGGCTAATTTTTGTATTTTTAGTAGAGCTGGGGTTTCACCACATTGGCCAGGCTGGTTTCGAACTCCCCACCTCAGGTGATCCGCCCACCTCGGCTTCCCAAAGTGTTGGGATTACAGGCATGAGCCACTGTGCCCGGCCAAAACTGCCTTGTTTTTAAGAGAAGCATGTTGAAGCCTTCAGGCATGAGTTGTTCAAGGTGTCTGCAACATTCAAATAGTCCAATATATATGGGAAGACAGGGAGTAGAAAGAGAAAGTAAATGTCACAAAATGTTAATCGCTGGTGAAACTAGGCAAAAGTTATATGAGTTTTCACTGTGTGTTTTAATTTTTCTACAAGTTTATATGTGAAAAGAGGGTTGAGGAGAGTTCTTTCTTCGAAAAACCATCTCTCCGTTTTTTACACTAAAAACCTGTATCTTAGTAGGTTTTTACTCTCTTTTACTTTTCTGTCATGGCTCTAGCATCCTGTAACATTAGGATGCATTAAAGAAAGCCAAGCCTGTAATCCCAGCAATTGCGGAGGCTGAGGCGGGTGGATCACTTGAGGTCAGGAGTTCAAGACCAGCCTGGCCAATAAGGCGAAAACCTGTCGCCACTAAAAATACAAAAATTAGCCGGGCATGGTGGTGCACACCTGTAATCCCAGCTACTCAGGAGACTGAGGCAGGATAATTGCTGGAACCTGGGAGGTGATGTTTGCAGTGAGCTGGGATGGCACCAGCGCACTGTAACCTGGGCGAGAGAGTAAGACTCTGTCTCAAAAAAAAAAAAAAAAAAAAAGACAAACTCGGAAAAATACTGTATTCTCTCATTTGTATGTGGAATCTTAAAGAAATGAAGCCATAAATGCAGAGAACAGAATGGTGGTTACCAATGCAGAGAGAGGGGAGCTGGAGAGACATTAGTCAAAGGATACAAAAATTTAGTTACGTAAGAGGAATAAATTCAAGAGACCTATTGTACATCATGCAGACTACAGTTAATAATAAGGTACTCTATACTAGGAAATTGCTAAAGGAATAGATTTTAAGTGTTCTCAACACACACACACACAATAGGGGAAGTAATGCATGTATTAATTTAACCCATTTAAATGCAATTTAAGCATTCCACCATATATATATATACGCACACACACATATATATTTCAAAACTATGTTTTACATAATATACAATTTTTAGTGTCAACTTTTCAATGTTAAATAAAGACTCAATTGAAGAAACCTTTTCTTTTTCTCCTATAATCAGTTCATATGGTAATAGTGCAGTTCATACAAAACCCTGTTTCTTAGGATGGGTGAGCAACTGAGATCTGGCCAGGACTTATCCTGAACCACTGAAGAGAAGGTTCTCTTTGCCATCAGGCTCCTGAGCTGGGATGATGTAAGCGTATCCCTGCTGGAAGCCATCTTGCCACTGTAAGAGAACAGCCTGAAAATACACAGCGTACAGAAGAGTGTGTAATGTGGGAAGAAGTATTCCTGGCAACATCATCTGATCATCTTGATTCAACTTTGCCCCGGACCAGCTATATATACATAGATGTTTCAGGTATATGAGACAATACTTCTTTTTTTTTTTTTTTTTTTTTCCTTAAACCCATTCAAGTTGGGCATATGTCACCTGCCACGGAAAAGATCTCTGATTAACAGAACAAAAGAAAGTCACAAATGGGTGATGCACAAAATTAAGATGCACTGGAGATGGATTACTACTGGGTCCATTTATGCTGCTGGTTTTGCTCATTTTGTAGGTATCTTAGGAATGACGGTTTCCTCTGTCATCTAGGCACAATATAAAATACTCTGAGGTTGCAAGACAGGTAGTTCAAAGAAATTGTTGGCTTTGACATCTATCTATCTGAGCAAATTGGGATTTTCATGATACTCTGTAGTCTGAATGTATAAACAACTGCTTACAGCTGCCATCCAGACCTCCTGATTCTAAATGTCTGAACTAATCATAACAAACATTGCTTCTGATGATGGATTTATAAGCAAATGTGATGCACTTCAAATTCACCATAACTTTACTATTAAATTAGATACAGCTAGTACCTGTTTTACACTTTGCAGTATATATTAATTCACTCATTGGGGAACATGTATTCTACTGTTTTAAAAGTTTAAAACTGTTGTTTAAAGGTATCTGGACACACGTTAATTAATACAGAAATAACTGTGTATGATCTCTACTATATGATACTTGTGCATACCTATTTTACAGAATTACCTTAAAATTATCCATTTTAATGCACAGACCCTTACATAAATTGTCAGAGCGGGAGAGAAAGAAAAAAAAAATGAAATTAGTTTTGCTGTGATGACCAGCAAGGGTACACCTGTTTTTGCCCCCTTTGCACTGCAGTGAACAGGTGCACGATTATGGTTATCATTCCGAGCATTCACCATTGTTTACTGTATTATTCTTAAACAGAAAGAGTCTGTGTCTTTGATCTAACCAGCAACACAGCACTATCCCAAGACTGGAAGAGCCCCACGCAGCCCACTGCAGGGAATTAAACAGATCTCAAAGTCACAGAGGCAAGGACCTTGCAAAACGTCAAGATGAAAAATGGCACTTGAAACATGTCTTTTGAATGTGACATGGGGGATCTAAGGTTCTATTCAGAAGGGACTGAGAATACAAGTCAACCTTAGAATTAAAATTGAAAACAGAGTCGAAGTAAAAGGCAAGAAGAGATGACTCCAAAGTTTTTGAGACTATAACAGCACCTCCTCACACGATACATGTGTGCAACGACATCATGGCAGCCCCGCAAATGTACCTCTTATTTCACACATGTATGATGATAAAGGTGTCCTCTTCTCTAAGACAGGACAGATGATAGTTATCTATTAAGGAATCATTTTGGAAAAACAGCCTGGAGGACATTAGGATTCCTGGCACTGCCTTGGAATAACTTTTTTCTTTGCATGAGGCTGCCAGAGATTAAAATGCTAACCATTGTGTATTATCAAAGTGCACAGAGACACCAAGCTCTCTGTATGTCAGAGAAGAAGTGATGCCTACAAAGCCCTGACCAGGTGTCTCTCTGCCTGGGAATCTGCTTGCCTGAAATTTTGGTTGAACATTCTTATGCCTGATTCCCCTTTATCTTAAGTAAGGCCAAGGGAAGTTGTCACTGGTTTTCAACACAGGTCCCTAATCTCTGCTCCAGGAAGACAGAGCATGACCAGACATCCTGACTTTTTGTTGAAGCAATAGCTTGGCATGAGACATCGGCTGGAGGCTGCTGGCAAAACCATCTAACTTAATCCAAATCCTTCAGTGATCAGTGCCGGGCTGGTCCTGCCTTGGTGGGTGGCAATTGCCATCTTCTAGCTGAGGGTGGAAGGACTGGGGGTAGCTAGAGGTCATTCGGGGTGCTGTATTTTAAAAGAAAACACAGGCCGGGCATGGTGGCTCCCGCCTGTAATCCCAGAATTTTGGGAGGCCAAGGCAGGTGGATCATTTGAGGTCAGGAGTTTGAGACCAGCCTGGTCAACACGGCAAAACCCCATCTCCACTAATAATACAAAAATTAGCTGGGTGTGGTGGGGTAGGCCTGTAATCCCAGTAACTGGGGAGGCTAAGGCAAGAGAATTGCTGGAACCCAGGAGGCAGAGGTTGCAGTGTGCTGAGATTGCGCCACTGCACTCTACTCTGGGTGACAGAGGAAGACCATGTCTTAAAATTAAAAAAAGGAAAATACAACACAGCTTTTCTGCTGCTCTCTGCTCTTCCAGTTCCTAACTCACTGAGCTCCAAATAATGAAAGTGTGGTTTGATCATACTCAGAGTACCAACCTTTGATGAGCCCTAAAACTACAAGACTTCCCTTTGGTTTACTGAGAAAATAGATGTAATTACACCAGGTACAATGCCTACCACACCACAGGAACACAAAATACATTAGGAGACTACTAACTTCGTTATGTTTCTTTCTGAATGGTATTTTGGTATTTGCAGTTGACTTTATTTTTGTTAAAAGAACCTTCTACTCTGGAATCCTATATTTCTGAGTTTCTTTTTTTTAATGTTGTTGTTGTTGTTGTTATTGTTTATTTGTCTTTCAGCTTTCTCATCTACCAAACTGGAACGATGAGGATACAAACGTCTTTCTTTACAAACCAGTGCAGCCAAACTGATTAGCCTTTAACATTTTCCAATCCTATTATTTGTAGATTTCCCTACTTTTCAATGAGTAAATAAAACAAGCTGGGAATGAAACATTTATTTTGGCATCACACCAACCTAATTAAACTGCAGTTTCATTAGGCTGCAGCAGGCTGCTGAAAAATAATGTAATTGACCTATTAAAAGTTACTACTTCAGTTCAGTTTTCTGAGCCACAAGAAATTGCACTGTGATTTAAAATACCTAGTTACCTTGACAAAACCAGCCAGAGAACAAAGAACTAAGAGTTACCGAGAATGGGGAGAATCCAATTAAAAAGGAGACAGGTAACAAGATGCTCTCCCCAATCCCAATTACTTGGAGGAAAGCAATAAAATGTAAAATGGAAGCTAATAAAGTTCTAGTTATTTCCTCCATTGACTAAGCACTGTTCATACACGGGGCTAGCGTGAGATGCTCCCCCAAAACTTAACATTGCAGTTGTGTAAGGAGCAGACATTTGTTGATTGGCTGGTATCATTCCTCTTGTTTGGCATCAGCAGGCCCATTGCTCTGCATGCAACCCACCCATTTCCCACTCTCAGACCAGGTGTCTCAGGCAAAGGTAGTTCCCAGTCCTGAAGTTGCATATGTGTTCCAAGCTGGTCAGTCAGTGCCATGTGCCCCAGACCACAGTGATTTATTTATTCTAGGACCCATGAGAACTACTCCTGGGACTTCTGCTGAAGCAACCAAGAAATGAGATCTCTATCTTCCAGCTGGTTTTCTGAGTGGAGAATGCTGGCTCTGATACTACGCATCCTCTTCCTTGTGGGGAGAATTTACCTGAGAATGGAGTGAACACTAAAGAGAAGGGTGACAGGGAGAGACACCTAGCAAGAGACAAGAAAGGAGAGGAGAGAAGAGTGAAGAAGAGGGAGGTCCAGAATTAACAGATTCAAGGAAAGGAGAAAAGAAGAGAGGAGGGGAGAAAAATTGCAAATAATATTAATAACAATTGAACTGTACCTTAAAAAACCAGCTGGAACTGTAGCTCAGTTCAGTTTCTGTTAAAATGAACTCTAACATTTCAAAAACGGGTGGGGAGGGGAGGGGAAGCCAGGGAAGGGGAGAGAAGGGAAAGAGAAAGGAAGAAAAGGACGGGGAGGAAAGAAGACAAAGGAAGGAAGGAAGGAGCGGACAGGAGAGGAAGAAGAAGAGAAATGAAGAAGTGAGAAGAGAGAAACGGTGGAGGGAAAGAGAAAGGAGACCAAAAAAGACTAAATCCTGATTTTATTTTACCTCTTGGATTGATGATGTCATCATTTAAGTGTTTTAAATGAATTTAACCTTTGATTGGGAAGGTCCAGAATTAATAGATTCAAAGATGTTTTATGCACCTGACTCCATATGCAGTGTTAGGGCCTTTGAGGTCCAAGGGCCTCTAAAAATTGAAAAAAAATTTATTGGTGCTAACATTTCAAGGAGCAAAGACAAAATTAATAACTGTTTAATTATATTTCTCCAAAATGCAACATTATGTCAGCATCATTAATTGTTACATTTAGTGTTCATAAATATTTTATTATGTTGGAAAATAAGTTGTACATTATTTTTCTCTCATCAGAATTTTGAAGTTTAGGCAATGATTACTGAGAAATAGTAGCTAATCATAAATTCAATGACCTATTAAGAGTTAACTCACTTCAACAGCAAAGTGATAAAAATTCTTTGGAAACGTTTACTATCACAAAATTGTGTTTTATATTTAAAAGGGGTGCATTTTAATATGGCTTACATCAGCTTTCTCAGCCTCAGTGCTACTGCCATTTTGAACCAAATAATTCTTTGGTGGGCAGGGAGCTGGTCTGTGCCTTGTTGGATGTGTAGCAGCCCAGCACTCCTGGCTTTTCCCACTAGATGCTGGTAGCATCCCTTCAACTGCAACAACCAAAGATTACCAATATCCTTTGGGGCGCAAAAATGCCCCGGTTTGATCATTGTTGGTTTATATGAATGCCTAGGGCAAAAGAAAACTTTGACATGTCTCTGATTGTGTTGGACATGCAATCTCAGTGGCATCCTTGAGGGATGTAACACCAGAGCTAAGAATCTGGGACACACATCCAATTTTCACAAAATTTTGAGATTCCCCAGTAAAACCTGCCTCTAGTTCCAGATGACCTCCATAAACACAGCTCTGAGTCTGTCATTAAGGAGCTAAGCAGGACCCAAGAGGGAGGCCCCCTTAGCAGCTTAGGGATCAATAGATCACCTCTTTCAGAGAAGGTCATGTAGTATTTTCATAGAAAGGCACCATGACTGAAATGAGATCGAGCTCTGCCTTCTGCCCAGGAAGGGGCCATCCCCAGTCAGCACTCACCTACGGTTTGCTTCACCTTAGCTAGACCATCAGAGCTCAGGGTAGAGGTCTGCATGGAAAAGAGCGAGGCTTGTTTCCCAAAACAACAGCCAACACAGCTGGGCGAAGGAACCCCATACCATCTGCCAAGAGCCAAGCTAACACAATAAAGGACCCTAAAATACTCAAATAAATAACTACCATCTCCAATGAAGAGGAAGGCAAGGGTGTTGGGTTCGTGCTTCACAGGGATCATCAGAAAAGCAAAGAGACAGAACCCTGTGCAGGAGATAAATTCTAAAGTAGCCAGACTTTGCAACTCACCAAAGGGGAAGCTTCTCCGGGTCTTTGGAAATCCTACTTGAGGAGGCCTCATTAGGGATGGGCATGGTGCAGGAACTCATTAGACTCTGACTGGCCCACGTGGACCTACCTGGCCCTGATAGTATGTGGGGATAACTCAACAGGCACAGCATGGAAAAAAGGAGAACAGAAAAGAAAATGAAGTGGGAGAAATATTTACAGCATTCTTCTAAAATCACGTTATTTTTCACATTCGTCATTCAAAGCAAAATATATTCTTCATCAATGCTTTAGAAGCTTGCCTTTGCAATTACGATTTTGGGGGAAAAAAGGGCCAAAAAAAAAAAAAAGCCCAAAGGAGACATCCAGGGGGCTGTGGCAATGCTTACTTTGTCTTTCTGGAAAAATTGAGTTCCATTTAGGCATCAGTTAAGATTTGACATGTTTTGAGGGTCTCAGTCTTTGGGGATAACAAAATTTGACTCTGAATCTAAACTCCGGTGCTTTATCAGCTGTGTGGGGTCAGGGAACTTATCGCTCTGAGCCTCAACTGGTCTCATCTATAGAAAGGTAAGGAGAATAATGATGCCTACCTTGCAGGTTTATGTCTGAGTTTACATACCCCACAAAAGAACCTAACCAAGATTGGTCCCTCAATACAATTATTATTATGCATTCCCCCTGTGACATTTCTGGTTTTGCAGAATTGAGCAAACGTGTTTTTATGTTTTCATTATTTGTATGTTTATGAAGAGGACCATAAGGGATTATGTCTTACGGAGTTTTTAATCTTGCCTGGTGTTTATTACTGTGGCTTTGCATACCAGTGTAGCTTAATGATCAACTAGCTCCTCACTGACCACATAATTAGGAAGTAATGCTCCTCTCCAGATAATTGGCAAATGTGTGTTATGACTCCAGCTTACCTGGAAATAGTTATCAGCAAATTGAAGTGAATAAAAATTTGTGATGGAAAAAGTCAAAGAACATAAACCCTTAAAAGACAAAAAGGTCTGACCGGGCGCGGTGGCTCACACCTGTAATCCCAGCACTTTGGGAGGCTGAGGTGGGCAGATTATGAGGTCAGGAGTCTGAGACCAGCCTGGCCGACATGGTGAAACCCCGTCTCTACTAAAAACACAAAAATTAGCTGGGTGCGTTCGTGGGCGCCTGTAATTCCAGCTACTGGGGAGGCTGAGGCAGAAGAATCACTTGAACCCGGGAGGCGGAGGTTGCAGTGAGCTGAGATCACACCACTGGACTCCAGCCTGGGTGACAGAGCAAGACTCTGTCTCAGAAAAGCAAAAAGAAAAAAAAAAAAAAAAGAATATGAACAGGTCCATGAACCCATACATAGAATATGTATACTACTTTAAAAAGGACAGAGGGCTGGGTGCAGTGGCTCACACCTATAATCCCAGCACTTTAGGAAGCTGATATGGGAAGACAGGTTGAGGCCAGGCATTTGAGACCACCCTGGGCAACATAGTGAGACTCTTGTCTCTACAAAACAATTTAAAAATTAGCCAGCTCTATTAGTCTGTTCCGATGCTGCTACTAAAGATAAACCTGAGACTTAGTGTTTATAAAGCAAAGAGGTATAACTGACTCACAGTTCAGCATGGCTTGGGAAGCCTCAGAAAACTTATAATCATGGCAGAAGGGGAAGCAAACAGGGTCTTCTTCACATGGCAGCAGCAAGGACAAGTGCAGAGCAAAGGAGGAAAAGCCCCTTATAAAACCATCAGGTTTTGTGAGAATTCACTCGCTATCACGAGAACGGCATGGAGGTAACCATTCCCATGATTCAATTACCTTCCACCAGGTCCCTCCCATGACATATGGGGGATTACTGGAACTACAATTCAAGATGAGATGTGGGTGGAAACACAAAGCCAAACCGTATCACGCGGTGTTGTGGTGCAGGCATATAGTCCCAGCTACTCAGGAGGCCAA
Source organism: Piliocolobus tephrosceles (assembly GCF_002776525.5). Classification (NCBI taxonomy): domain Eukaryota; kingdom Metazoa; phylum Chordata; class Mammalia; order Primates; family Cercopithecidae; genus Piliocolobus; species Piliocolobus tephrosceles. The sequence continues at coordinate 6,649,133 of NC_045450.1, read as the reverse complement.
GGTGGGAAGACTGCTTGAGCCCAGTAGGTCAAGCCTACGGTGAGCAATAACTGCACCACGACTCTCCAGCATGAGTAACAGAGCAAGACCTTTTCTCAAAAACAAACAAACAAAAAAAACAGAACTAAGAATGAACAGTTTGGCATAAAACATTAAAATTTATCTAGGTAGAACCAAAATAGAAGAAAACATAACACCATTTCGGTAGCCTCATTTTTGAGCAAATATTTTTAAAAATGATTTTTATTGTTAATATTTTCATACTTCTTGGAAAACAGGTGGTGTTTAGTTACATGAGTAAGTGCTTTAGTGGTGATTTCTGACGTTTTGGTGCACCCATCACCAGAGCCGTAATTTGTACCCTGCACCCAATTTGGAGTCTTTTATCCCTCACCCCACTTCGACCCTTTCCCCCAAGTCCCCAAAGTCCAATGTATCATTCTTATGCCTTGAGCAAAGATTATTTTTTAGCAACCAGGAAATATATCTTAACAATCTATATTATGTTTAATAAGTATATTTTTATGTATTTTGCTTTGATCCTACTAAAACTTGGGAGAACTGACTTGAAATAAATGGAAAATATTCTGTTTCTCCTTCACTCTCTGTTTCTCTCTCTCTCTGGGGTTCTCTCTTCCTCTCTATATTTTTCTCTCTTTCTTTCTTCCTATGTCCCTCTGTTTTTCCCATGCTCCCACAAACACACACACACACACACACACACACACACACACACACCAGTATCCACAGCAGACATCCCCATTGGGCACAATGTTTGGAGTTCAGGACAGAACGTTTGTGCTAAGTAAAATGCAGAACACAGCTTCATTTTACTGTGGATTTTTATTTATTTCTCCCAAATACTCAGAGAAGCAGATCAATGTTCCATCAGCTACCCAGCCAAGGACATATGGATGAGAACACCGTCCATCCATAAGGTCATGAATCACAACACACTTTTCCCCACCGCGGTATCCCGGGGACATTGCTTCACTAACTTTCCACTACCCTGCTCTCAACCTCTTACACGACAACCCATGTTAGGCCAGGATTTCTATGCCCCTGAGAAAAGTGTTTTGTGATGATTTGCAAAAGTTTTCTTACATTCCTCTATCCCTATGTAAGATATAAGGTAATGATATGTAAAGTGCTATTTGATGTCTAGTACTAGTTAGAATGCAGGTAACTGGTCATTTAACTTGTCTGTTTCCAACTTTGAACTGCAAGATGCTCGAGGACTAAGTTATTATCTTATTTTTTGTTATAACACAGAAAAGTAATTTTAGAAATGGTTCTTCAATGAAGTAAGTGCTGTTGGGTGACACTCTTCATCACAAAACCTGTGCTTTCCTAACTGGGTAACCTTGTCCAAGTGACTGAAGCTCTCCGAATCCCAGCCTTCTCATTTGTACTACATGGCAGTAAAATATTATTGCCTCTTTTGTTTAATAAAGAAAATATTCTTCCATACAGTTCCTCCTGCTTCACTATCTGGTTTATTATTTTCCTAAGCACATAGTAGGGATAAAGGAGGGAAAAGGAGGCCACGTGACTAGTTCTGGCCACTGGGGTTTGGTGGAAGTAGGGTGTGTCACTTCCTTGCCAAAGCACTTGACTACCACTGTGACACATCCAGGTGCACTTCCCTTGGGATCATGTGGAACTATTTATTGATATGGTGGGTTCCTAAGAGTAAAACCACTGGGAATGATGCGCCAATACATGGAGAAGAGCTTCTCTGGAGAGTGTCCCAGAACCTCAGTACATTTTCACAAGCAAGAAATAAACCTTTCTTGCGTTATACCACTGAGATTTCAGAGCTATTTGTTACCACAGCACAACTTGGTGTTCCCTGACTGATACAAACTAGACAGTTGGAAGGAAAATGAAAGGAGACAGCACATAAAAAGTTCTAAGCCCTGGGACTGGTACTTATATTTAATAAGCTCTTACTGACAAATGTGAAGGATTATTGCTCCAAAATCTAAATCTTTGCTTTCAGTTGAAATTCCACTGATACCACTTCGGATGAAAATATGCAGTGTTCCATTAGTATGATGTTAGGCAATGCTAAATACTATTACAGACAGATGACAATGCTGGATGCTACTACCCTCCAGATGACGGTGGCTAGTCCAGTCATGGCAAGGAAGAGTGGGGAGTTTCTTGATCCATACAGTCATTCAGGGACCCAGGTAGAAGATGACAACTCAGTTTCTAACATGTAGCAATTTATATCATCAAGTGCGTGTTCATCAGAGGTTGGGGAGGGGGGAAAAGAAGTTTGGAGTATCCCAGGGACAGCCTTTGGGGGCCAGTACCGAAAGTGGCACTTCTCCCCACATGTCACTGGGCAGAATTCAGTCACATGTCACTTTATAGATAACAGGTGGGCTGGAAATGTATCTCTAGATGGATGGTTTTTTTTTTTTTTTTTTTTTTTTTTTTTGAGACAGAGTCTCGCTTTGTCATCTAGGCTGGAGTGCAGTGGCTCCATCTCGGCTGGCTACAAGCTCTGCCTCCCGGGTTCACGCCACTCTCCTGCCTCAGCCTCCCGAGTAGCTGGGACTATAGGTGCCCGCCACTACGCCTGGCTAATTTTTTGTGTTTTTAGTAGAGACGGGGTTTCACCGTGTTAGCCAGGATGGTCTTGATCTCCTGACCTCGCGATTCTCCCGCCTCGGCCTCCCAAAGTGCTGGGATTACAGGCGTGAGCCACCACGCCCGGCTGATGGATGGTTCTTTACTGGTTATTTATCTTTGTGGGGACGAGGAACATAAATTAGTAGCAGATGGCCAGTGACTCTGGCGCTGTGTCCTTTAGTATTTTCAGAAAGCAATTTCCCAATAGCTGTGAAATCTTTGCCTTGGCTTAGCACCCTTCCCCAGGATTGTGGAAACTTCCTTTTATCTAGCATAAATCCCTAATGTTGCAGTAAAAAATTATTGCCTCTTTTGTTTTAGTAGATAAAATATCCTTCCACATAGTTTGAGCTCAGTCACCACCTCCCTCACCCGGCCAACAAAAATAGGAACAACCCCCCGATAGCTGTTATTTTCTCCCAGTTTGAGTTCTAAGAAGGTTCACAGGTCTCAATAAAAACATACGTAAAAACTAAAATACGAGGGTGAGCCGTACCATTTCAACGTCCTCAAGTTTTTAAGACCCTTAGGAGAATGAACAGTTCAGAGTACACCAGGTCTTTGAATAATATTTTGTTACAACATTGATAAGAAAGAAATTCGATTCCCAGCTACGCCCACTGTGTGGAGTTGGCATGCTCTCCCCCTGTCTGCGTAGGTTTTCTCCGGGTACTCTGGTTTCCTCCCACATCCCAAAGATGTGCGTGTTTGGGGAGGTGGTGTGTCTACATCGTCTCAGCGTGACTGGGTGTGGATGTGATCACATCCTGACCACGGTGGTCCCTGCCTTGTGCCCTGAGACACTACGATAGACTCCAGCCACTTGAAAGCCTGAACTGGGATAAGCGGGTTGCAAAATGAAAGAATGAATACTCATGACTGTCAAATAAAAACAGATAAAGTAAATGCTAATGATAAAAATGCACAAAAATAAACAATGCGGTATGAAGGTGCCCAGTCAGTCTGCCATGCTACTCATTGTTTTTGAACTGTGTGATGGGGGGGAGGTGCGCCCGACAATTTTTGCTTTGCAAAAATAAAAAATTAGTTTTTGATGTAATGTACCATGCCTACCACCACCATCACTCACTGACTCATCAAAAACTGGGTAAATTATCTTGCTTGTTTTTTATTAATCTTCATTTATGTTTATTTTTATTGAGATGGAGTCTTGCTCTGTCACCCAGGCTAGAGTGCAGTGGTGCAGTCTTGGCTAAGTGCAACCTCTACCTCCTGGGTTCAAATGATTCTCCTGCCTCAGCCTCCCGGGTAGCTGGGATTACAGGCATCTGCCACCACAACCAGCTAATTTTTGTACTTTTAGTAGAGACAGGGTTTCACCATGTTGATCAGGCTGGACTCAAATTCCTGACCTCAGGTCATCTGCCCACTTTGGCCTCCTAAAGTGCTGGGATTACAGGCACGAGCCACTGTGCCCAGCCCTTTATTAATCTTTTTAAAATGTATGCATGGTTCACATGTGTTTTCATGTTTAATTTTAGAAGTGTTTTCGGTCTTTATTTAGAAGATCAGTGATGTTTTTATGACCAGAAACGTGCTGCAGGAACCTACCTCTCGTTTATATCAATGAGCTTATGGTAAAATGTATTCTGTTACACGTCATTTTGCTTAAAGTCACAGTTTCCAACAATCTATCGACAATGTTGACAGGACTTAGTGTCCATTTAAATTTGAAGAAAATATAAATATACAAGGACCAAACAACATGCATATGCTTAATCAAGTACATCATTGCCTTTAGATACTAGGATGTAATTATCTTTATCAGAGTTATGATATGACACAGAAAAAAAAAAATGACTTCCAGGCATAAAATGAGGCTGCGTCTTTTTCTAAAGGCAGATTTTAAAATACATGTCGAAATCTGTCCTGTTGCCTTGTGCGGAGACCGCAGGCCATGTCTCAAAGCAACTACACAATGGCATTCCTGGTTGCTGGGTTTTTTTGGTTTTTTTTGAGACACAGTCTCGCTCTGTTGCCCAGGCTGGAGTGCAGTGGCCGGATCTCAGCTCATTGCAAGCCCCGCCTCCCGGGTTTACGCCATTCTCCTGCCTCAGCCTCCCCAGTAGCTGGGACTACAGGCGCCCGCCACGTCGCCCGCCTAGTTTTTTGTATTTTTTAGTAGAGACGGGGTTTCACCGTGTTAGCCAGGATGGTCTCGGTCTCCTGACCTCGTGATCCGCCCGTCTCAGCCTCCCAAAGTGCTGGGATTACAGGCTTGAGCCACCGTGCCCGGCCTTGTTTTTTTTGAGACAGAGTTTCGCTCTGTCACCCAGGCTGGAGTGCAGTGGCCGGATCTCCGCTCACTGCAAGCTCCGCCTCCCGGGTTCATGCCATTCTCCTGCCTCCGCCTCCTGAGTAGCTGGGACTACAGGCGCCCGCCACCACACCCGGCTAATTTTTTGTATTTTTAGTAGAGACGGGGTTTCACCGTGTTAGCCAGGATGGTCTCGATCTCCTGACCTCGTGATCCGCCCACCTCGGCCTCCCAAAATGCTGGGATTACAGGCGTGAGCCACCGCGCCCGGGCCCTGGTTGCTGGTTCTTAATAGAAGATATGGACAGAAACCCTTGCTACACTGAGATCTGCCCCTTCTAGCCCAGGGATGTTTTTATTGCTCCTCACAGCATTCTCAGCTAGTGAAAAAATGAGGCACAGGCAGAGAGCTCTCATCATGTTGCCTCAGGGAGACCTAGGTAGAGCTGGCATGAAAGAAACAGCTGACATGAACAATGTATTATCTCAGTTAAGCCACATGCTGGAGCCTACTTTACAGATGAGAAAACTGAGGCCTAGAGAAGTTAAGCGACTTACCCACAATCCCACCAGCAATATATCGCGTGAGCCCAGAATGGAAATCCACATTTTCTTGAGTGTGCAGCTCAAGCATTTCCCTCTCACTGCTTGAATGAAGAGTTTAAAAGCGTTCGCAGAGTGAGAGAGGAATTGCTGGGGTGACAATGAAGCTGGCTGCGTCAACGCCCATGGAGGATGTCTGTTAGAAGCAACCTAACCTAAGCGAGGGGACGCCCTGGAGGGAGGCCAGTGCGGCTTGCCTGTCTTCCTCTAACTGTCCTCCAAGACGCACCTATCACATCCAGGCTAGAAAACAGGACAGGTGCCGGAGTGTCACTGTGAGGCCAGCGGGTGTCACTGCCTCCCCACGGTGCTCAGAGGGAGCCTGTGGTGAACAGCAGCCGGAAACGCTCAGGCTCCCAGCTCTCTGGCAGCCCGGCTTCACGCCCATGCCTTCTCTACCAAGTATCCCTTTCAGGAGGCGCGTCGCCCCTGAGCATGTCACAGAGCAGACAATAGCCCTGCACTCATGACCATTGTCATCAGCCTTGTTATCCAGAGTTTTTCTATCTCTCCAAAAACACCACTTCCTTTTAAAATCACACTATATGTACAATCAAAGTAAGATGGATGGGGAGATGCACGAGGATCAGAGATTTGCACTCATAGTAAATGAGATCAATTTTTAAAGCCCTTTCCGAATGGCAGCAGGCTCCGCGATATCTGAGTGAGTGGCAGACTCAAGAGACAGGCCAGGCAGGGTAAGGTAACATCTGCAAAGAAATTTCTTAGAGCTGAGAGAGAGACAGTCTGGGGCAGGAGAAAGCCTTTCTCTGTTTCTCACTTTCTAGACGAGGGTATGGGGTCCCCCGGCAGACTTTGGTGAGGGGTGTTTGTGGCAGTCACGGCAACCCCAGCATGACCCACGTCTGTTGCCTGATTTAACGTTGTCTACTGAAAGGGTGCTGTTTCCCTTCACGTAGAAAGGATGGTAAAGTCTCTGGTGGTGGCGAAACCCTATCTCTACAGAAAGTACAAAAATCTGCAGTACCCATGGTCTAGGGTCTGAGGGAGCAGATCAAGGAGAAGTTGAAACACCATCCTATCTGAGTCTGTAGGAGAGTTGAGTGTTGACTTGATCTCTTAATAGAGTGATCCCTGACTAGACTTGAGTTCAAGGTCCCTGAGGGAAGGTATTTGTTTTGTTCACTGCTAAGTTCCCAGCACACGCAAGAGTGCTGGGAACAAAGTAACACTGAACAACTATTTATCGATGGCCAGGCGTGCTGGATCACGCCTGTAATCCCAACACTTTGGGAGGCCAAGGCAGGTGGATCACTTCAGGTCAGAAGTTCAAGGCTAGCATGGCCAACACGGTGAAACCCCGTTTCTACTAAAAAACACAAAAACTTAGCCGGGTGCATGTCTCACACCTGTAATTCTACCTACTCGGGAGGCTGAGGCACGAGAATCGCTTGAGCCCGGGAGGCAGAGGTTGCAGTGAGCTAAGATAGTGCCACTGCACCTTAGCCTGGGTGACAGAGTAAGACTCTGTCTCAAATAAAAAAAAGGAAATAAATAAATATTGAATGAACAGCCATGGAAGAGAAGGCAGGAAGATGTTAAAACACAGCTGTCCACCTGAGGAAGTCAGCAATCTCGCCTGGCTATGCTATGGTTCACACTAAATAATGGAAGGGATTTTAATGAGTTTATATATATTTGTACACACACACTTAATATAGTGTCTCTTAGATCTAAGAGCCCAACAAAGGTTAGACATTCTTTTCATGTGCATAGTTTTGATCCTGTAAGTAGATTTAAAACTTTCTTCAACCTTTAACGTTTTAAAAGCAGCACATACTCATTAAGAAAACGTGCAGAATTCCTAACTAGATCTCAGACAAGTTGGGAGTGTCATGGGTTTATTCTCTATGTCCTATAGAATTTGATACAGATTTGTCACTTAAAAATATACATTATGAAATCAAATACAAGCACAAAATATTTAAATAAATATTATACCTGCACTATGGGATATCAAGTAATGTTTTAAAAAGAATGAGATGAGAATGAGATTATGTTCTAATAAATAAAGAGCCCCCAGAATGCTTGCTAAGTGTGTATTTGCAGAAAATTCCACTTTTTATTATTTCATGTATATTAGAACTCAACTGTATGCTTATATAGGCAATGTAAAGGTATAAAAACGTGAAAGGTTATCACCAAATTGTTAACACAGGCAAGTAGTAGAACTGTATATAAAATGATAACGATAATCATAATTGTAATAAAAGGAATTAATCAAATGTTACCAACAGTTGTAAAAACTAAGAAAAGAAAAATCACCCTCAATCAGACCACTCATGATACTGACTTATGTTTTTACATATGCTTTTCTATAAATAAATTCATTCAAAGAATATTTACTGAGTGACGGCAGTGGGCCCAGAACTCTGCCGGTGCATTCTTCTTTCTTCTGTGTAATAAATATTTCCTGACGGATCCGTTTGCTCTATTCCATCAATCTCAGGAGGCATGACTTCAGCAGGCTCAAGAGAACCCCAAGATTCTCTGTAATGAGCTGATTATAGGTAAGGATTTCTAGGAAACAGGCAAGCAATAGGTCCTTGATGTTCTCCATCAAATCCTCTCCTTTCTCCCCGGGCTACCCCAGCACACGTACCCCCTTGTCTCTTACTTCACCTAAGCAGAAACACTCAAAGCAGGAAAGAAAGTGCATTTGAAGCATACATAACTTAAAAATCACTGTGAGTACTGGGTCTCTGCCATAGATCACAGTCGCCTGATATTGATTCCTGAAGGAATGGTCTCCCAGGGTTAGACTGTGCCCTTCTCTCTGGAAGGATGCCCGCCGCCGTCACCCCCTGCAGCTTCCTTGCTCCTCCCACCAGATTCTAGTCCTGCTGTGATTCTCAGGCCCTCAGCCCTGGGAGCAGCAACTCACATTATCAAGGGGAAGAGTCTCTGACAATTTTCGAAGACGCCTTTGGGAAATAGACCCCTTTTGTTTGTAGTTATCAAAACAAATTATGCGCTACATGCTTGAAATGATGTTGATTCCAAGAGGTTCTCCCTGGGGACCTGCAAACTTGCAAATGTGAATCCCGGTCCTTTGTAGTAGAAAGGCCAAACCACAGTGCCTGCTCATCTCAATAGGACCTTCTCCTTAACAGTTCCATGGGAGTCTATATTTAGGACACAATAATGCTATTTTGAAAACAGGGAACTCAGAGCCTCTGATTCATGAACAATATAACCGTTATTCAATCAAGGGTCCTGCAATATTTCAAATTTCTCTCCCTTCTCCTCACCCCACCCTTAACTGAGGCACCCATCAAGGATGGTATTTCAAAGTTAATTGAGTCTTTAAAAGTAAAATAGTTATAATAATTGAGGAAAAATTATTAGCTATTTCCACACTTAAACAAATGCCACATGGCACATAAATTCCGCCATCTGCTATAACTTTTCCTGAGTAGGAAGTTGGCAGATATTGCAAAATCATCTACATATGACTGATAATTTTTAGCCAACTCTAAATAAAAAGGTGCTTTGTCTTCATGTGCTGTTTAAAAAAGCTAGAGATACAGATAAATAAAACATGCTCCTGATGTTTATTTTTCCAATTAAGCCGACATATATAAATTATATTTTGTATGTGTATGCATGTGTATATAGAGACATAAAGTGGATCTTCTATATCTTCTGAGCCTTATGAGAGTGTATTAACTCAGTATTAAACTGAGTCAATAATGCTATGTTTTCTCTTTCCTATAAAAAATACTCGATTTTACTTACTTTGGCCTGTTCTAGGAGGGGACCTGGAGCAAAATCCTTTGCTTATGCAGGGTACGTGGAGAGGTAAAACAATGAAAACACTGATTTTCAAAACAAAAGAGTATTTTACAGTGAAGGGGGAGCAATACACAATGGGTATAATTTGTACAAACTGAAAATATAACTCCACAGTCAATGAAATCGTGTCCTTGTAGAACAACTGAAGTTTCCTAATATATAACGAAATTAGTGTAGTCAGATTTCATTTAAACACATGGCTCTGCAGTCCATTATTTAAACAGCACTGTCAGTCATGAAAGAATTCTTCAAGCGCATGACAACAAAATGCTATCAATACTGAAGGTCGTCCTCTAAATCAGAAAAGAATGCACGGGTTTCCTAACGACTTCTTCTCAAACAAATTACCGGCAGGCTGCACCAAAATGAATTTTATTATTGAGGACAAGTGAATTGTACAGTACTTATAGCAAACACATTAGGGGATTAAAATTGATTGAAGGAGATTGGATTTGAAAAGATATAAATAGGGAAGACATGAAAAATCTGCTTAAAGAGAACTTATCAAAACAGACATGGAATTCAGCCACTGGCCAACCGCTCAGGAAGGTATGCTTGGGTTTTCCCTAGAGAACAAAGGGAAAATACTAAATTCTGGATGGTAGGTAAGCTGTTATTGTGAAGGTAACTCACAGGATGGGTTCCCACACAAAACCACCCATGGACAGAAAGGCTGACGGAGCCCATGAAACCTCTGCAACAGAAAAGTATATTTCTCCATGTGGCAAGAATTTAACCCAGTTGCAGCTCATAGCTTGCCAGAAATTGTTTAGACTGACTTCGTCTCAGACGTCTGTCTAGGACACTTCCATCTTTTGAAGGATAAGCTATGGAAAGCAACAGTCACTTTGGCATTGATTAGCTATGCAATAATCCATAAAAGTCAACACTTCCTAAGTGCTCTATGTCTGGCAAACATTCTTCTATGAGCATCACATGAAGCAACTTACCGAATCCTCACAACTCTGTGAGGTAGATACTATTACAATCCCATTCTACAGCAATGAGATGGAAACTCATTCAACTCTATGAGATTTAAAAAAAAAAAAAAAAGTTTGTTGTTATGAGATGCTAACTTTGGGAGTAATTTGTTACACAGTATTAGACAACGAATATGGAGTATTAGGTAACTAATATATCACTTCCACAATACTGGAAGCAGAAAAGCCTCAAAACATCCTCAGTTTACATAGCTATCAAGTGGCAGAGGCAGTATTCAAAGTTGGGCTGCTGACACCAGAATCTGCATTCTTAATTATTATCTTATCCAAGAGTTATCTCTAATCCCACTACTGTGGGAGGCTGAGGCAGACAGATCATTTAAGGTCAGGAGTTTGAGACCAGCCTGGCCAATGTGGTGAAATCCCACCTCTACTAAAAATACAAAAATCACCTGGGCATAATGGCAGGTGCCTGTAATCCCAGCTACTTGGGTGGCGGCTGAGGCAGGAGAATGGCTTGAACCCAGGAGGGGGAGGTTGCAGTGACCCGAGATCGCACCTCTGCACTCCAGCCTGGGTGTCAGAGCAAGACTCCATCTCAAAAAATAATTTAAAAGAGAGTTATAGGCACACTGGTAATCAAACTTCCCCCCAGCTGGCCCCTGAAATGGAAGAAGACATTAGGAAATTATTTACTGGTATACAGAGTTACATGTTCTATCCAGGGCTCTCTTCTGAGAATTGGAACAAGATACATGAGAATCAGCTCCCACGATGGCCCGGAGATAATCCCCATCTTCCAGTATTCATGCCTTTGTGCCATGTCCCCCACACTGTGCCAGAGTTCCAATGGAACATGGCAGAAGTGATGGTATGTCACTCTGAGGTTGGGTCATAAAAAACTGCGGCTTCCATCTTAGCATCTCTCCTCTTTTCCCCCCTTTTCTCTCTCCACTTTCTCTGTCTCATAACTCACTTTGGTGGAGAGCCATCCCCCATGTCTCCAGGACACTCCAGCAGCCTGTAAAGAGGCCCATGTGGTGAAGAACTGAGGCCTGCCAATATCCGTATGAGTGAGTCTAAAAGCAGCACCTCCAACTGTCACTAACTGCTTCCCTAGGTGATGGGCTGAACCACCACCTCACAAGGAAACCAGAGCGAGAGCCACTTCCAGATTCCTGAACCTCAGAAACTCTATGCGATGAAAAAGAAACACTTGTTGTTTTGAAAGGCTAACTTTGGGAGTAATTTGTTACACGGTACTAGATAACTAGTACATGCTGTTAGCCGTAAAGCTGAGCAGTCAAAGACCTTAAATAGTGGACCACTTCAGGCCAGAAGTTCAAGGCTAGCCTGGCCAACATAGTAAGACTCCATCCCTACAAAGATTTTGAATAATTAGCCTGGTGTGGTGACATACACCTGTAGTCCCAGCTACTCGGGAGGCTGAGGTGGGAGGATTGCTTGAGCCTGGGAGTTCAAGGCTCCAGCACACTGTGATCTTACCACTCACTCCAGCCTGGGTGACAGAGTGAGACCCTGTCTCTAAAAAGAAATTTTAAAAATATTTTTTAAATAGTGGGGTTTGTCCATAAAGCCCTAAATGCTTAATTTGTTGCTTTGTATGAAGCAAGTCAATAATGTGGCCCTGAGAGACAAAAAAAAAAGCACAGTATGTAAATAGGCATCCATCCATTGAAATTTCAGAACATCTACTGGGTGTCAGGCACTGTTGTAGTGCTGGGATGTGCCACTGACACTAAAGAGACAAGGTCCTTTCCTTTGTTCTCGAGCGGACAGAGACTGAAAACAAGCAGACACACAAGAAACACAATGAAATAGTAATAAGGGCTATGAAGGTGACAGAGCAGAGAACCAGGGTGACTGTCTCTGTGGCTGGAGCAGAGAAGAAAGGCTTCTCTCATGAGAGATATTTGCGAAGGGTCCTGAATCATAAGAATTGCCAGCCAAGAGAGGAGATCTAGGGACAGAAAGACCAAACAAACCGGGGTTATTCAGTAGCCGAATAATCTTTAGCATACAGAGTAATACCCGTGCCTCAGTTTCCCCATCTCTGTGTTCGGGGCAATAATAATTTGCCTCAGAGGATAAATGGGATGAAATAAGATGGCGTATCTGAATGAAATTTGGAGATTAGGAGGCTGCTACTCATCATTCTCCACTTAAAACAGTGTGACTGCTTGGTACCGCTTTGAAATTGCTGAGATCGGGTCAACATTATCCCCAAACCAAAGGCTATGCAGGGAAATTTGGACAGCCTGCTGATTTAATAGAGTATCAGTCTCACGGGAAACTAACTCAGTTATGGAACAGTCTGACCATTAATTTCAATGATTTGACTGTGTAATATAATGTTTCAATCCTAGAACACAATTTAAGCTGGGACAGGTAGTCATTAGTTAACTTAGAGTCTGCAAATTCATCTCCAACATGTCAATTTTTTGTGGTCTATGTTCAAAGACTTGCCAAAAAAGATATGGGGAAAATATTTCAAAGTCCATGAAATCTAGCATCTCAATATCAAATAGTGCCTCGACTGCTACTGCAGATAAAAATGCTGATAGAAAATTTTATTAAAACAGTAAGCAAAGGGTAAGCATGCTTGTCAAACACAGATCCTGTTTCTCATATAGATGAGAGTGCCAGGAACAGTAAAGATAAAAAGTGGGATGGAATACTGATTTAGCCTGCAGAGAAGACAGAGTTGAGAAGTGTGTGTAAAGGGGTCAAAATGAACACATATCAGTAATACCTTCTAAAGATAATAAGAAATGAAATAAAGTAGTATTTCAGCAAGCAAAGGTCTCAACAAATGCTCGAGGGATAAGCAGCCCATGGTTTGAAACTGGATATTCATTGCACATTAATAAAAGTCTCTGTTGATTAAGAGAGCCAACATTTCAAACTAGGCTAAGAAGAGAAGGAAAAAAAAAAATCAAATGGAGGTCCCTGTGTCTAGCCACAAAATTCCTGTAAGTTACATAGATGAGAATGAAAATACTATGGCTACGCATCTTAAAGGTACTGCTTCTGACAGGATACACTTGGAATGGAGGTGCAGTTAGGCACAGCTGTTCCCTGTGATGCTGTGAGACTGGCCTGTGGCTCCTTTTCTCATGGTGGTGGATCTTAGTTGCCTTCCACCAAATAATTCTGTTTTTCCTTCAGAGCAAAGGAGGTGATTGTGCCTCCTTGCCTTCTTGAACTTAGGCATAGCTGAATGTCTTGTTTTGGCTAATGAAATGTGAACAGCAGTGACATACCTCACTTTGGGATAACACCTTTAAGCACCCGGGTGCAATTAACTGTGTGTGTTCTCTGTCCTGGTAATTGCAGAAAAGGTGTAACCTGTGACCCTGCATGAAAAAGAAACAGAGCAGCACTCCCAGCCAGCCCAGGATGGACAGAGAGAACTATGTGAGACAAAAACAAAAACGAAAACAAAACAAAACACATTGGTTCTTTTACGCCATGGATGTTGGGGGTTGTGCGTTACTACAGCATAACCTGCCTTACCATGATTGACACCCTCACAGAGCTGCTAATCCTTTCAGCCCTCTTTTTCATCAAAAAAATAAAGAAAAATTAAAGCAAAAATTAAAGAAAAAGTCATTTGACATTTGGGGGCCTAGGGCTATTTGTACTATGTCTTTTCTATAATGAGTAGTGTTTTGTTATCTCACTGTAGTTTACCTTCCCTGTTGCAAATGCTTTAATTTTTTTTTTTTTTTTTTTTTTTTGAGACAGAGTCTTCACACCCAGGCTGCAGTGCCATGGTGCAATCTCTGCTCACTGCAACCTCCGCTTCCCGGGTTCAAGCAATTCTCCTCCCTCAGTCTCCTCAGGATTACAGGTGCATGCCAGCACATCTGGCTAAGTTTTGTATTTTTAGTACAAATGGGGTTTCACCATGTTGGCCAAGCTGGTCTTGAACTCCTGACCTCAAGTGATCCTCCCAACTTAGCCTCTCAAAGTGCTGGGATTATAGACATGAGTCACTGCACTCAGCCACAAATGCTTTAATTTAAAAAACAGTTAAATAAGGACTGAATAGGTTCAAGGTGTACAATGCGATGATTTATGTCTGCATTGTGTCATGATTACCACAATCAAACTAATTAACACATCCATCACCACCCACACTGGGGAACAAGATCCTCAGAACCTGTTCATCTTTTTACTGAAATTTTGTATCTTTTGACCAACAGCTCTCTATTTTCCCCAACCCCAACCCCTGCCAACCACCTTTCTACTCTCTGCTTCCAAGAGTTCAGCTTTTTAGGTTCCATATATAAGTGAGATCATGCAGTATTTGTCTTTCTGTGCCTGGTTTATTTCACTTAGCATGGTGTTCTCCAGGTTTATCCATGGTTTTTGAGACAGAGTCTCGCTCTGTTGCCCAGGCTGGAGTGCCGTGGTGCGATCTCGGCTCACCGCAAGCTCCGCCTCCTGGGGTCACGCCGTTTATCCATGTTTTTACGAACACAGTATTTCCTTCTTTTTATAGCTGAATAATATTGAATTGTGTGCACTGCAGCCCAGGCAATACTGCCACACATTTTCATGAAAAACAATAGAGCATGTTCCATATGTACATGATTCTCTGGAGTTTCTGCACCATCCCATTCATTCCTTCACAATGAGGGTAAGCAAGGCAATCACGGTTTTTATCCTCATCAAGCTTACACACTTCCGTGGAAAACAGAAAATTAAAGAGTCTAGAACAATCCGCAGTGGATGCTAGAAGAACATCCAGAAGTGATTGTGAGGTTAAGGTTGGTGGAGGTGAAGGGTGGCTAGAAATGACTTGTTGGGAAGGAGAAGAAACAACATGGGTGCTGTAGTTTACATGTCCATCCCCTTCAAATCTCATGTTGAAGACTGATTCCCACTGTGGCAGGTAGACCTAATGGGAGGTCTTTGGGTCATGGGGGTGCATCTCTCATGAACAGATTCATCCTTTTCCTGGAAGTGGGGTGAGTGGTCTCACTCTATTAGTTCCCAAGAGAGATGGTTTTTAAAAAGAGCCTGGCACCTCCCCTCCTTCTTCATTTGCCGTGTGATCTCTGCACACACCAGCTCCCCTTCATCTCCCACCACGAGGGCAAGCAGCCTAAAGCCCTAGCCAGCAGCAAATGCTGGTGCCATGCTTCCTGTACGGTCTGCAGAACCATGAGATAAATAAGCCTTTTTTGTTTATAAAGTATCTAGCCTCTGGGATTCCTTTACAGCAACACCAAATAGATTAAGATAATGGGCAAAGCAAAGACGAGGGGAAACAGTGCTCCAGGCAGGGGTTTCAAGACCCAGAGGTGAGAGAGAGCAAGGTACTCAGGGTCACTGAATGTAGCCACGTACGGCTTGCGGCTGTATTGTGGGTGGAGTGGGGAACAAAGAACCTGTAAAGAAGACAGGGGCTGCTTCCTGAAAGGCTTTGAAAAATCATGTTATACACGTGGGATTGTATCCCAAGGGTAACACAGAGCTGTTGTAGGTGGGCTGAGATGGTTAGTTTCTCTCTTAAAGAGCATTTTAGCTGCACTAAAGGAGGATCTTAGAAGGGATTTTAAACCAAGGAGACAGGGAAGCCAGTTACCAGGATACTGTAGCAAAAGGTGGTGGTGGCCTGTGTAAGATGCGGGACGTGAAGACAGAAAGAAGATCATGGAAGAAGACTGAAGGAAAAATAAGGACTGGAATGTACATTCTGAAGACCGTTTTGGAGAAGTGTGATTTAAATGTGCTCCTGCCTGCAGTGGGGTTACCGTTTTGGTGATAATAATTGTAGATTCTCCACTCTATGTTAAAATTAGGTAATCATTCCCTGAGAGTTCTTTTACATAAACATAGGATTCCAGCCGTGCTGAAATACAGCACTAGGTTCTGTATTAGAGCGATGATTCCTTTTAGGGTTGTGTTTATTCCAAAAAGACTTATTTGCATACTCCCTCTGATCTAAACTCCCCTGGTAAGGAGGAGCATTATTGATGGAAACCACGGTCATGTGACTTCTGTATAGTATGCAGAGTTTTTGGACGAGTTCCCAGAAATGTACATTACACTCGTATTAGTGTGTTTTCACATTGCTATAAAGAACTTTTCTGAGCCTGGGTAATTTATAAAGAAAAGAGGTTTAATTGACTCTCACTTCCACATAGCTGGGGAGGCCTCAGAAAACTTACAATCATGGGAGAAGGCAAAATAGTCACCTCTTCACAAGGCAGCAGGAGAGAAGTGAGCGTGTGGAGCAAGTAAACACTTGTTCAACACTTATAAAACCATCAAATGTCGTGAGAACTCATTCACTATCACAAGAACAGCTTGGGGGAAACCACCTCCATGATCCAATCACCTCCCACTAGGTCCCTCCCTCGACATGTGGGGATTATGGGGACTCTAATTCAAGATGAGATTTGGGTGGGGACACACAGCCAAACCATATCAACACATAAATGAATCTAATTCCTACCTACCATTTGTTTTTTGATAATCTACACGCACACACACACACACACACACACACACATACATATATATATTCTGCGACAGGACCTCACTGTCACCCAGACTGGATTGCAGTGGCTCGGTCTCAGCTCACTGCAACCTCCCCCTCCCAAGCTCTATTGATCCCTCCACCTCAGCCTCCTTGAGTAGCTGGGACTACCAGCATGTGCCACCATGCTTGGCTACTTTTTTGTATTTTTGTAGAGATGAGGTTTTGCCATGTTGCTGATAATGGTCGTGAACCCCTGAGCTCAAACAATCTGCCCACCTTGGCCTCACAAAGTGCTGAAATTATAGGCGTGAGCCACCACACCCAGCCATCTTTTGATCTGTTTACCCAGACAATGGTATTTTGTTACCCATCCGACAATGGGTAATACCATTACCCATCTGACAATGGTATTTTCCTTGGGAGATAGGGTAGAGTAGATATTAGGGACTCTGGGCTCTAGGGATGCACTGAATTTTTTGACTTACATCTTTCTAACTTATACACATCCAATCTAGGGGGGATCCCAGTTTCTCATCTGATAAATGAGGGTAATAATACGATTGATTTAAATGGATTGCTATGAAATAATGATGTGAAATGCTTAGAATAGTGCCTGGCCCATAGTAAGCTCCCAGTAAATGTTCATAAAGAATAATGTCAACAGACAATGCTTCTAAATCTCAGGCGTGTTGCACAGGATGCTAAAACTTTCTTGAAAGTCACGCAGTGCCATGGACTAGAATTAATTCAGAGAGACAGGGTCACAAAGGAGGACAACACAGGAACCACCTGAGTATTCATTTTGCACCAGGAATTGCACTTGGGCCTGGGGAAATAGCACTTGGAAGCAGTGGGTATACTCCACGGCCCCCTGCCCCTGCAGCATCTGAGTCTAACTGTGCAAATGACATTGAACACATGATAAAACATGCTGGTAAAGCTTCACGGAAGGTACATCACACAGAAGGACATACCCAGGAAAGGGTTGTGGGACTCACCCTATGGCTCTCTGCCCAACTGCGCAAAAAAAAAAAAAAAAAAAAAAAGAATCAAGGCCTGCAGTTGCTTACATAGACTCAAAATATAGCAGCTTTCTCAATTAGAAAGAAAAAAAAAAGCAACTTTTGCAGAATATGAACCTCCAAGGAGTTTTAAAGGGCATTTCATAAATCACTGTTTCACATGGTTCCAAGTAAGAGACTCAGATTCATGATTGCTTTCTCATTTGTCAACTGAAAGTATTTATTAAAACACACAAGATGTTTAGAAACCTGCATAACCACTTATAACCTATTAGTGAAATATCCAATTACACGCCTGGTGTCTTCATTTACTTCTAAACCAAATACTTGGAGACCTGGACTGAGTCACCCTTGCTAATCCTGCTACATATACCTCCTGTATCCCAGCAGAGCTGAATTTCCACAGTAGTTATAGACAACAGTTGATGATGCCTAATAAATACTCAATATGTGCTCTGAAGAGTGACACACAGTTTATGGGTACTATTTCACTCACAAGAATGTTATAAAGTGAATACTAATGTTGCCTTACCTGTACAATTAGTGTTCTGTGCCATTAGTGTACACATAAGGCAATATCTAATTGTACAGATAAGGTAATCCGGTCTTAAAGTGGTTAAATCACTGATACAAGTTCCGAGGGATGGCACCCAAGTCATCTCATTCCAGAGCCACAAACTCTTGACTGCAATGTTACTTATCCACGAACTATCTTGAACTGTGGAGTCTAATTCTCTACCCACACAGCCAACATCAGTAGAAATGTAGCTGAACATCAGTTATGATGGAAATTAGTAATATCCCACTGAAAACTCCATGTCTTAAAGCACCAAGATGGCCTCATAATCATCTCTACACAGTTTGTTCCTGTATAACATATCTAGATGGCTGATGTGAACATGGTTAGCTTTTGCTTGACTTACCCAGGCCAGAGTGATACATAGTCATTAAGCAAAGTGCTGCCAATACTGTCATGAAATTATTCACCAGAATCCAACTTGTGGATTCCTCCAGGACCATAATATTAGCAACTAAAAAACCGGCCCCTACGCATGTTCAGAAATCTGTCCACTCATCACTTATAAATCCATATGATGTTACCAATAATTAAATTACACTATTTAAAAATTCATCCTGGTGTCATTAGCAATCTTCCCAGAAACTGGCACAAAAGAAAAAACAGAAAGACAAAATAAGATACAATGAAAGAAAGGAAAAGAATCGCAGGAATAGATTCTGCAACGGAATTGAATTTTCCTCCTAAAATTGGTTTGTTCTACATGACAACCCCTCACCCTTCTAAAAATCGCACATCTTCCTTTACACTGTGTTCATATTCAAAACAACATTAAACCCATATCCATAAGTCAGTATGACAGACTAACAACAGGGAAGGTTTCCTCGGAACTGTTTCAGTGTATTGGGTAAACACATATTCGGTACACATTCTAATTTTGAAAAACACGTTATTTACTTACTAGACTGTAACAGTTCTACTGAATGGTTACAGACTACCAGGTAAATATGTATTATGGAATGCATGCATACTAATTCTGAAACCACGGATCATTTACCCAGTAGACTGTAACATTCTGGTCTGCTGTGGACAGCCCCTACCCCCATGAATCATTTCCCTAGCGGACAACAGGAAAACTTTCCAGTCATTTGCTTGGGCGTGGAGCATATTCTTTTTAAGGAGGAAAGCCTTCCAGACTAGTATGCAATTTCTTTCTGTTAGAAATATCAAAGTTCATAGACTGCAAATTAAAACAGCACTAATGAAAAACAGCTGCACATAACAACAATTAGGCAGATAATTCAACTTAAGCATCGGTTGGAGGGCACGTTTGAAGTCATCTTTAAGTGGATGGATACAAGTTGAAATATGCACACTGACTATCTACAGCACATGCCTCTGAGGGATGAATGCCAACTAGCATCATCTTGATGTGGCCTGCATTCATTTTACCCTTTCACATTGAATATTTATTGGACAGCAACATGCCAAACACTAGGCTTGATCTTGGAGATTCAATGAAGAGCAAGACAGATAGTACTCCAGCCCTCTTAGAGCCTACAGTCTATGGGAGACACAGACGTCAACCATACAATCGCACAAGTAAGTACATGGCTATAAACTGCATTAAGCGCCCTCAAAATCAATTTTCAATGCAGAAGTTCAAATTATTCATTTGAAATGTAAGTCCAAGACCCTATTTTACTTGAGTAAAATCCAAAGGCCCTGAATGCTTACAAGTCGTATGTGGCTTGCACCTCCTCCTCACCTTGCTTCTTCCCTCAACTCATTCCCTGCTATTTTCTGCTCCACTCCCTCTGGCCCTTCTATTGTCCCTTGAACAGAGGACTACTCTCAAGGCTTACATCTTTTGCTTTGACTATTTTCACTGCCTGGAATGTTCTTCTTCCAAATTCCAGGCAGCTGGCTCTGTACGGAAAGGTGACCTTCACAGTGAGGTCCGCCCTGGCCCCCTCCTCTTCATTTAAAATTGCTATGGATTCTTCCACCCCTGCTCTCCTGCCCTCCTCATCCTTTTCTGTCTCGGTTTTCTTTTTTTCCATAGCACTGCTCATGTTCTGACAGAATTTTCTCAGGTATCATACACACTTTTCACTGTTTTTCTCTCCAACTAGAATATTGACTTCATGAGGGCTTGACTTTTTTATTCCCCCCAATACATGGCAAACAAATTGATTACCATGCATGGGGAGAATAACAGAGTGATGATTACACCATCACACAATGTGATACAGATGGTTATATATCCTCCTTCTTAGGGGAAAGGGAGATGGGAAAGCATGGATCATTTTAGCATAGGTAGTAAGTGATTTTTATGGGAACTCAATGGGCTTGAAGAACAATGGCCTGTGACAAAAGTCTGTTCATGTGTGTTGGAAGACATCAGTCTTTCTTCCTGCAATATGGGTTCAATTAATGATAACTCAGGGAAGGAACCAGAAGTTCTTGTTTTCTTCTTTGGTGGGTCGAGGCTTCAGGCAGAAAAAGGAGCTTCAGGGAACAACTTCAGTTTGTCATCTTTACACCAACAAGTTGCAAATGCAGGAAGAGCGCCTGGCACATAGTAGGTGTTCAATATATGGATATAGAGAGATACAGATATATACACACACACAGATTAATAGAGGGATACATATACACACAGATATATACGTAAGTGCATATTTGTGTGTGGGGGTGTATATTCACATACATGTGTGTATCCGTGTGTATGTGTGTGTGTGTATATATATATATATACACACACACATCCACATGTCCTGTTTTCCAGTGTCTTCCAACATGACAAGTGACTCAAGTCATACAGTTCAAAAAGCTTCCCATTTCCTGAACATAAAATTCATGTTTTCTCAAAAAATGCAAAGTTCAGGATAAACTCTTCTCCTCTGTCTAAAAGAGAAGATGGCACTGAGATGATCTCAGCAGTGATACCAGCAGCTGTCTGTGGATCTGTATCTATATATGTATATATACATGTGTGTGTGTATATACACACATATACACACATACATATACATGTTCTTCATACATGTGAGAGAAACAGGCTGACAGAATGAATAAATTCCTGTTTGGGTGTTTTGTTTAATTAACCACTTTTGGTTATAAGGCACAACTTATCTAGACACTGACATGACATGTGACTCTGTGTGTGTGTATATACATATAAATATATATAATATACATAATTATTATATATGATATTTATAATATAATACTATATTTTTATATATTTATATAATTATATATATTAAATATATATATTATATATACACACATAGACAGTCATATATACACCCACTCATATAGTTTCTCACACACACACATATATATGTATATATAAACTGGAGGAAGAGTACAAGATTTTTGTGAGACCAAATATGGACATATTCTTATCTATCTAAGGGAGTTGGAGTTGCATTAGGGGTGGGAATTCCAGGAAAGACTTTCCTGGGGGAAGTGGCATTCTTGAGCTGAGATTGAAAGGAGAAGTAAAAGCTAACTCTGCAAAGGTTGTGGTGAGGCAGGAGGGGCCCATTCCAGACAGAGGGAGCAGAATGCTCACAACATCCCATCAGGAGGAGCTGGGTATGTTTGGGGGAATAAAAGACAGTCAGCATGGCTGCAAGGCAAGAGCTAGTGGGCTGGAGGATTTAAGACACCGGGTGGGGAAAGCACGTTCATCATCTTAATTGGAACATACTCTTCACCTGTGTGAGAGTGGGACGGACTGAGGGAATGAATAAGCACCAGTTTGGGTGTTTTGTTCTGTTTAATTAGCCATCTTTGGTTATAAGGCACAATTTCTCTAGACATTGACTTGACAGCTGCCATGTCCCCAGGACAAAAGCCAAAAGCCCCATGTGTCAATTTGTAGGGAAAACTTTTGAAAGTCATGACAAAGTTCTACATCAGGCGGCTGATTCTCCAATGCCCTTCCAACATGACAGGTGCCTCAAGTCATACAGCTCAAAAAGCTTCCCATTTCCTGTCAGGAAATCCATGTTTTCTAAAAAAATAAAAATAAAAAATAAAAATAAAAAATGCATAGTTCAGGATAAACTCTTCTCCTCTTTCTAAAAGAGAAGATGGCACTGAGCTGATCTCAGCAGGGGTGCCAGCGGCAGCGGCAGTAGCAGCGGCTGTGGCAGTGGCAACACGCTCTGTAAGGCCTCTTTCTTATTCTCGATTTGCAAAATGCTTTCTCTGATTGCCTCTGACAATGGGAGTTGGGGACGAGCCACATAAAGTCATTTCACCCATCACTAACCCAACACACCTGCACATTACCCTCCAGCTCTATCACACTCCTCCCAGGCTTCTGGGCAACAGACAGTTTTTGAAAGACTTATAAAAGCACTGATTTGGAGTACCTAAGAACTTAATATCAATTTAAGTGACTAATATTTAGAGCCTAATTTATGAAAAATATATCTCCACTTTCCTAGAAAATGTTTCACAGTGACAGCAACGTTTCCCACGAGCAAAAATGAGGTTGTTGCAAGAAAGAATTTAATTAAGATGAGTTGGGCAATGCCATAAGCAGTACATAGCTGAAGAAGCATCGGTGAAGTACTTAACACACCAAAGGGGAGAATACACGATATTAAAACGACGAATACATTAGCCTACAAATCTATTTAACTCTACATTTGTCCTGCACCACCAGATAAAACACTGCCTTGAAATGGAACCGTCTGAGATTTTTCACAGCAAATCAATTTATACCGAGGAAGGAAAATGCTTATGCAACTTCTGGGCTGCAGTTTGCAATGAGATACTCGGTAGAAAGGAGCATTTTCCCCTTCTCTATTTCATCAGAGATAGAATAGGAATTAATCAGCGATACTTAACTACCCTTTCAACAGGACTTCGGCAACACCCACAGAAACACTTCATTTCTTTCAACATTTCTGAACAACAGACAGCCGCCAACTTTTAGTAATTCCATGTATTACTGCAGACTGTGAATAAGGACGTTAAATCACAAGACGGATGACAATGTAATAAGTTAGAGAAATTGTGGCTGTTACTGTGAAATCTTCCTGTCCCAGTCTGGTTCACATCTCCATTTCTTGATGTAATACGATTTCAGTATAATTATTGGAAATTATTTTCAAAGCATTCGTAAGTTTTTCCCCCACTGTGAAAGCAAGATTCTGCTTTATAGCCTCTTTTTAATCTTAATTCACGGGTGTCATGCATCACCCACAAAAGAAGGGCACGGTGATTTCAAAATGTCTATTTTGCCAGATTGTTCTTTCCCACTTTTTCATATTATATAAAATTGTATATTATTATATAATTATTATATAAAATTGT
>NC_045450.1:6585284-6625446 GCF_002776525.5 Piliocolobus tephrosceles | reverse complement strand
TATTATATAAAATTGTATATTATTATATAATTATTATATAAAATTGTATATTATATAATTATTATATATTTATAGGAATGATTATAATTATATTATAATCATATAATTATGTATTATTATATAATTGTATATTATTATATATTAATTATATTATATGATATTTATATATCAAATTATATAATATTAATATATGTTATTATATATTAGGCCAAAAGCCCCATGTGTCAATTTGTATGGAAAACTTTTGAAAGTCATGACAAAGTTCTACATCAGGTGGCTGATTCTCCAATGCCCTTCTAACATGACAGGTGCCTGAAGTCATACAGTTCAAAAAGTTTCCCATTTCCTGTCAGGAAATCCATGTTTTCTTAAAAAAAAAATTATAATATATAATAATATACAATTATATAATAATACATAATTATATAATTATAATATATATTAGATTATAAATACATATATTATATAACATATATTAAAAATATTTAATACATGGCTCAGCAATGGACAACAAAAACGTCAGCTCTGTGATCATCCAGTTAAGTGAAATGCCCTCCACTCCTCCTCAGAAGACAGTCACCAGTCTTGCCATGGTAGCAAAGAAGAATCAAAATATAACACCTGCATTCCCATGAGCCCCTTCGGGTCTAAGTCATAAGAAATTTACTATTAATTTATTTTCTGCCACTTTTTCTTTTAAATGCAACTTTCTAGGGAAGATCACCACAATGCATTTCATTCTCTATATCATGTCGTTATAACAAAACAATTTGGCCATGGCACTGTGGCATCATCTCAATACATGCCATCCTATCTCAAGCTATATATTAATCTAAAATGCAATCGGGAAAATGACAAGAATGTCTCCTAATGGAACACCCAGTGAATGGCTGATTTGCCTTTCATTGTCTGTGGACCTTACTGCGCCGTAGACTTCCTGGGAACAAATGAGACCTCAGAGGTGACATGTTTTCATTTTATCACATTTATTTAAGATGACCGAGGACAGTACCCAATATTTATTCACCACATTCAACATTTGCCATCATCAGAATAAAAGCAGAGCAGGCACAGTTTGAACAACATCTGGTAATTCCAAAGAGATAGTGTCACTTGAAGAACAAATGAACCTTTAGTTAATAAAATCTCCCCCGACTGACAAAGATGGCTTTTCGTACACATGCAGGATCCGTGATAAGTAGATAGAGAGACGGTGATAAAGAACACCCAATTCCTACAGCGGGAAGTCAATGCCGCCCACGTTTAAATAAAGACAGGGTTTATTACTGGTCTTTTATGAATCATGATAAATTAAATGTCCTGAGTTCTGGAAGGATAAAAGATTTAAATTATAATTCTGAAGGCTACGGGAGTTTCGCTAGTCTCAAAATGCCCTCGTGCCTCAAAGTAAGACTAATATCACAAAGGACAAAAAAAAAATGTAGTTGGTTCCAATAAAAACCCTTTTCATCCAATAATGCCAGATTAGAGTCGATCATCCTATATTCCGAATGCCTATGATCCCCATCCCTTACGCAGCCAATATTTAATGATAATTGACTAATAACCAGACACTGTGCTAGTCATGTGCATTTAATAGTGAGAAAATGTCTAGAATAGGCAAGTCTGTCTAAATGTCAATGCAACTACACACAAGTGTCTAAACAGAGACAAACACACAATGGATGGAATGGTATCCTGTAATACATGAAGAACTAGACTTCTGACTACTCTATGGTCAAAAGCCATATTTCATCAAGCTTTTTCATTACCATACCACTGGAATTGATGGGTTTTATAACTACTGATCACGCCCCATGGATAGGATTTGGGTGAAAGAAATTAATTAAAGAGAAGGCCTTTATATACTTGGATCTCAGCTAATACGGAATGCAGGGAACATTCTCTGGTCTAGGACTCCTGATTTTAAAAGAGTATTTATGACAGAAATGCAGACACTACTGGACACAAAAAGTATGAGGCATAGGAATGGAGGCACCCACTTATCCTCCTTCCCTGTGTTTCTATGTGCAAGGATTTTTCTAGCATAATATTCTGGGCTTCTCCTCAGCTTCTCATTCCACCATGCGTAAGAAGGAATGGTTTATCAAATTGGTTACTTTGGGAAAAGAACCTGGATGTACTCAGGCTAGTCACTTACCCTATGTCAAATTCTCCAGCTGGCAGAAAAAGTGTACTCTGGGCTGCTTTCTCAGCCACAGCACTCATGAGTGAGAGAGAGAGCAAGAGAGAAAGACAGTGAGAGAGAAAGAAAGAGATAAAGAGAGAGAGAGAGAGAGACTCTGTATGTGTGTCCCTGCATGGGTGTGTGTGTCTGTCTGCGTGTGTGTGTCTGTGTGTATTGGAGGCCAGGGGATGGACTGAAGGTTTCCACACTTTCAGTGACAGGCACGTCTGCACAAATCAGGAGGGTACAAGGAAGCCCATTTGGCCATACCTTTAAAGTTGGCTTTATTTAATAAGTGGAAACCTTTTTGTTTTCTTGTTTAGAAAAACAGTTTTATTGAGATAGCGTTCATAAACCATAAAATTCACCAATTCAGGGAACGCAATTCAGTAGCTTTTAGTATATTCACACAGTGGTGCCATTATCACCACAATTTAATTTTAGAACATTTTTTATTACCCCGGGAGGAAAGCCTTGTGCACATTTGCAGTCCACGCTCCATCTCTAGGCAATGACTAATCTACTTCGCATCTCTATAGACTTGCCTATTCCCGACACGTCACGGGGATGGGATTAGAACCTTAAAAACATTAGGCTAAATGAAAGAAGATTGTTTATTTCCTCTTCCCTTCCTGCCCAGCTTCTTTCTCAGTTGGTTCTTACTCAGTAGGGAAATAAAGGGATGCTATTTCTTAAACCCCTAGAGTTACCACATATCTAAGATGGTTTCCTGTGTCCCATTTTGCCAATTTCTAATTACTTCTTTAACACTTTGCTATTTTCATTTTGCACAGATATTAAACTGTTATGTTAAGGTTAGCACTTATTTTATCCATTCATTCATCCATTCATACTTTCAAAACATATTTATTCATCCCTAATCTGTCTGCCAGACCCTGGGGCTTCCAAAATAAATAAACCCTGGTACCTGCCCTCTGGAACTCACACTTAATTTGTTGGGAATGATTTAGGTACAAAGTTGTGCAAAATCTATAAAACTGACTCCCAGGAAGTTAAGTCCAAGGACTCTTGTCAATTCATGATGCGATGTGGCACCATCCATGGGTTGCTGTCTCCATGAAATTCCTTCTACCCTTTAGGAAACTGTCCCTCCCTGGTTCACCCACCACATCTCCTATCACTTTTTTCTGTCCTTCTCTCCTCCACTCTTCTAACCATTCATAGAAGTGGCCCTTCCTTAAAACAAATGCTCTTTTCTTCCTTTTCTATCATCCTGTCCTGGGAGACATCGTCCATTCCCACCACATCTACTCTCACCTCCATGTCAACCTGTGAGTAGCACAAAGGTGAGGAAGGTGTGGTTAGATAGACTTAGTGACAACTGGAGGTTGGATGGTAGGTTTGAGGTGCATGTACTTGTTTGGATTGGTGTAGGTGGCATCAATTTCCACTAAGTATTTCCATGTTTCCCTTGCCAATGATCGATTAGCTAACTTATCTCAAAAAGAGCATTCTCCATTCTATCCATCCTTGATAAACGTTCCCTGAGTAGTCCTATACACTCCACACATTATCCACAGCATTTGCTGCCTACGTCTGCACTTCACGATCTTTATTTCAACCCAAAAGCTGCTGTCTGCTCTAAATCGGTGGCGACTTCATGGAAACTCTTGATTTATAGTGATGACCCTTCTTGCCTGTTCACATCTCAAATCCATAGAGTGAGAAGAGCCACAGAAATATTTATTCAGACAGATAAAATCCTCCCTATTTAACAGAACTGACTTCCATGACCAGTGGGCACATCCTGTTACCTAGGGACGCTTCCATGGGATTATACACTGAGACTCTGGCTATAACAGCAAGTTGCTGCCACTGAAGTATCAAAACAAATAATAATAAAAGCAGCCCTCAGAGAACTTGCAGGGGTAGCTGATGCTTTTTAATTTTTTAAATTTTTAATTAGAAAAGACTGTAACAGAGATACCAGGAATATGTAATCTAATAATATACTATACATTTTGTTATATTATGTATAACACAAAACAGAATATACTACCAGACATACTCTATACTATATATTTATAATATATATCTTACACATAATACATTGATACAGACTACATATAATTGTATGTGTGTATATATATATATGTGTGTGTATATATTTTCTACATACTTTTTGGTATAAATGTACACATGTGCATCTGTGTATCACACAATTACACATTTCTGCAACAAAGGGAATATAACAATTTTGTGTCTGTTTCCCTATTCCAAGGATGACAAAATTCAGAAGATAAAAGAATGACAAATCAAACCTCAAAATTCCTCAAGCATTCTTGTTCATCATTGTCATCGATGCACACAACACTGGGATAATGGATAACATTTATTCAGCAATTACCATACACCAGGCAAACATCTGAATACTTCGTAGGTAGTATCTCCTTCAATCTTCACCACAAATCCAGGAACTGGGCATTATTATTCCATTTTGCAGATTACATTACTAAGTTTCAGAGAACTATAGAGACTAGCCCAAGGTCTCACAGCAATTCCACCCAGAGTCTGTCAGACCCCAAAACTGGGCTCTGATTCACCGGTCGGATTGGTTTCCTGATACTAGTTTATTCTCTTTCCTTTTAAAGAAAAAGGGCTGCCCTACTTCAAATACTTTCATTATTACTCTATTCACTGGTCTAATTCAACTTAAAGGAGGACTTTCAAAGGTATGGATATTTACAAGATGTGTTCTAACTTTTTAAAATGTGGGCATAGCTTAGCCACACACGACAACATTACTGTCCCAGCAAAAAGCAGTAGGTCATGAAGTGACTGCTTAAGCATAACCTGTTACCAAGCAAAGGAGGGAGGCATGGCAATTCATCCTTTCCTCTCTTGCTGAACTGATAGATGCTCTGAATTGACTGGTAATGGGATATGACTGGAAGATGAGAGGCAAATCCTTCTGAAATCCAAATGACTCTCAGAAATTTAAAGAGTAGACTGGATCCTGAAGGACACTGAGCTAAAGGCTTTTTCCACTCTGAAATGACCAAGGCAGTGAGCGAGAAGAACCATCTTGGCAGAATGTGAGATGTAATTGTCATGATAATCACAGTAGCTTTGATGTCCTGGTTGGAAAAGGACCATCTCAGCTGTCCACAACTGATGCCTTATTATCAATCATCAAAAATGGATACATTATTCATTTTGGCTCTAATCTGTTAATAGTCTTATCTGTAGCTGTATTAGCTACACGTTCCCAGGCAAGCTTTTACAGAATTCCATATTTTAAGTGTTCTTAACATCAAGTACCTCCTCTTCAGATCAATTATGTCATAATTTACATTTTAAATGTTATCATTTGATGAATGTATGTGCTACCAGCCTGCAGGCTTCATGAGCCAACAGCTACATGTAATAGCTGTCATTTGCTAAATGGTTACTTATGTTAGACAGTGTAAAATCATTAGATCCTTTAGTCTTCACAATAGCTCTGTGAAGTAGTTCTTTATTCCCATTTTACAGGCAGGAAAATTGAGGCATAGAGTTGTTAAATAACTACTCGGAGATCCCACTGGTAGTAAGAGGCAGCCCCTGATTGGACCATCCCAGTAGCAAAGCTCCAACCATGAGGGCAGCAGTCATATATGTATTTACTCATTACATGTGTCCAACACATAGCAGATGCTACATAATATTTGCTGAATTAATGAGAAGCTGCTTATCCTGAGTTGGGCTAGATCTATATAGACATACAGGGAAGCCCCTTGCTTTGTATTATTCTCAGGGAGTTGCGCTCTGTAACCCAATACTCAGAGCCATTATCACATAAAATGGGTCCAGGTGTGGCAAAATTCCTAGGGCCCCCAAGAGAAACAAAATCCACATCCTCCTCCGCAGTCAGCTGACTGTTCTTTGCTCCTCCAAACTATCAATAGCCACACTCATATTCCCATAAGTGAACACAGCCACACCCAACTGATAACCTGAGTTGCCCAAGTATTCACACCCTCCTT
This sequence comes from Piliocolobus tephrosceles, assembly GCF_002776525.5. Classification (NCBI taxonomy): domain Eukaryota; kingdom Metazoa; phylum Chordata; class Mammalia; order Primates; family Cercopithecidae; genus Piliocolobus; species Piliocolobus tephrosceles. Next base: position 6,619,272 of record NC_045450.1, on the reverse strand, counting down.
TAGTCTTGTCTAGGAAGAACTCACCAGAATTAAATATCTATTTAGTGCCAGGCATTGTTCTAATGAATGTGAAGTACTGAAGCAAGAATCACAAAACAGTACTCTGTTTCTCAAGAAAGACATGACTTCTCAGAAACTAAAACTGAAGTAGGTACATTCTAAGTATTTTAAGAAGAATAACAATTTCAATGGGGATGCAGAAGAAAAAACTGATTTTGGCTCATGCTGGAAAAAGCTCATGAAGAAGCAAAGAATTAGAAGTATACCATGAAGGCTGGCACAGTGGTTCATGCCTGTAATCCCAGCACTTTGGGAGGCCAAGACAGGTGAATCACTTGAGGTCAGGAATTCAAGACCAGCTTGGTCCACATGGTGAAACCCCGTCTCTACTGAAAATACAAAAATTAGCCAGGCATGGTGGCAGGCGCCTATAATCCCAGCACTTTTGGAGGCCTAGGTGGGCAGATCACTTGAGGCCACAAATTGGAGACCAGCCTGGCCAACATGGTGAAGCCTTGTCTCTACTGAAAATATAAAAATTAGCTGGGCCTGGTGGCACACGCCTGCAGACCCAGTTATTTGGGAAGCTGAGGCAAGAAAACTGTTGAACCTGGGAGACGGAGGTTGCAGTGAGCTGAGATCACACCACTGCACTCCAGCATGTGCTTGTGTTTCCTTCTGTTTTCGGATCAACCTAAAATCTTTTACTTTGGAAAACCACCCTTGCCCCATTCTACATCCACCTATTTCATTTAGTTAGAGCTGTATTCCCCTCATTCTGACCTTACTCTGTGGGTCATGAGGCTTAAGATCAGCCACTCAGAAAACTCCAGCCCTATTGTCTACAGACTTGCTCAGAAGTAGGCACAGGACTCAAATTAGCCAGTCAGAACCTTCTCTAGAATTTTCTGCAGTATCTTCAAGAGGATGCTTTCCTCCTCCCTCCTCCTCCTTCCTCCCCTCCTCCTCTTCCCTCCTCCCTTTTTTTGGAGAAACAGTCTTGCTCTGTTGTCCAGGCTGGAGTGCAGTGGCATGATCTCAGCTCACTGCAACCTCCAACTCCCAGGTTCAAGTGAATCTCCTGCTTCAACCTCTTGAGTAGCTGGGATTACAGGTGCCGCCACCATGCTCAGCTAATTTTTGTACTTTTAGTAGAGATGGGGTTTCGCCGTGTTGGCCAGGATGGTCTCAAACTCCTGACCTCAAGTGATCTGCCCACCTAGGCCTCCCAAAGTGCTAGGATTACCGGCACGAACCACTGCACCCAGCCGAGGATGCTAACTTCTCAGAGACTACGTGTGGAAGAAATCTGCCAATACCTGGTACCAAAAGAGGAAGCAGATCTGAGAGAATCAGAGTTCTTGTGACATCGTGAAGTCTTTTGCCTCAGCCGAGCCTGAAATCTACCCTTTGTGCTTCCCAATTCTATAATCTAATTCTCTTTTTCCTTAAGCTTATTTGAAACTTTATTCATGTTTCATTTGTATCTTTCTCATCCCTGTGACTCCCTGGAGAGCTTACTTGAAACTCAAAAAAATTTCTTTTTTCACTTGGAACTGAAGGAATTCTGAAGAAATCAATGTGTAAACATCCTTGTAACTTTGTACATTCTAATTCTATGCTGGTTGTGGCTTCCCTTCTCATAACAAAACCTAGAAAGCCCGAAGAGACACTACATACCCCCCAACAATTTGATATTGAGATCCCCGCCTTTGGAATTCTCATTTCTATTCTTTTAAGCATCACACTGTTTTCTAAACTGCCAAAATGATTCAAATGATCTTGGACACCATAGCTTGCTTGACAGTTGCTGACATCTAGCCAAACAAAACAAAAGTTTACAAGACTGATGGAGATTATAAATAAAGGATTGCAATACCCAAGACTCAAAATATTCAAGGCATGTCAGTAAAGTGACACATTTAACTGGATTAAATGTAACCCAGCCTTCACTATGTGAAATATGTATATCCTTTAAAGAATTGAAGTTAATAGTAGGTCCTGCAATTCTTACCACAACCAACAGTGTGAGCTTGTCAATAAGAAAATAGATAATAAGGGCTATGATGAAAGGACTTTCAGCGTACATGCCTTGTCATAGGTCTGCTCTACGTTTCCCAGCTAAGGGTCTGTCATAGCCTCGCTTGCAGTCTGGGGTTTAATCAGCATCCTAACTGTGAGAAATGCTGGGAATTAAATACCATTCCTTTCCAGAGTTCAAAGAAGTCACATTTGAAGGCCAAGGTTTAGATGCAAATATGAAAGAGATTTTGAGGGGGAAAAAAAAATCACACATGGCCAGGAAGCACCCCTGGTCTAAACAAAATGTATCCCAGGGTAGATTTCCTCTGACCTCTGCTTTAGAAAGATCAGCTATCGCGTTTGAAACCTCGAAAAGCGATCACATTTACTATGTTTCTATAAGTCTGTAAGTCATGACTGTTTCTTCCTTTTCCCCTGCCTCAGGAGAGAGAGAAAAAAAAGGTGTTATTCTGCCTGCCTTTCAGGAAGACTTCATGAATATCTCAATGACAACAACAACAACAAAAAAATAACCACAATTTGCCTGTTCTGTTATCAGCAATTAAAGATACTTTATCTAGTTACTATGGAAGATGGCACCATTCGACAATCATCTCTGACAAACTGATCATTATCAGTAATTTATTACCAGTTTCTTAGTTAATTATCCTCAGGAAAGAGAGCAAAAATCATTTGTATAGAAAATAAGTAGTCATTAACAACAGTGGAATTTGTTGGGAATGTGATTATAAATCACCAGCCGGGACTGGTAATGATTCCTAGGAAGAAAGAGGAGGAAGAAAAAACAGACACTATATCCAACTTTAGGGGACTATTCTGGGGAAAGAGCATTTTATAATAAACTTTTTTTCCCACCAATTAAAATGAAGAGTGGCTTGCCTCTTAGTAAAAGAGTGCCAGACACTTTATTCTCAATGCAGTAGAGTTGGGCAGGGGAAGAACACATTTCTGCTTCAGCAGGCAGAGCTAGTAATAATACACCGCTCAGGCACTTTAAAATTCTGCCTCTCCTGGCTAAGCTCGCTTTGAGGCAAGAAAAAGGGCCCCACTTCACTCTTTGAAAGTTAATTGAATCTATGGACCACGCTTTGACTTAAAGGTTTGAAAACTGTCTGGTCCACAAACCAAGCGTGGACTTAGGAGGCACGATCTGTATTTGAACTTGTCATTGCTAACTGCAAGCTCAGAATCTTTGGGCCTATTATGGAGCCTGTGGTCCCATTTGTGAAAATGGAATAGGATATGTATCTGCTAGGGGTTAAGCCATGTCCCCTCAAAAAGACAGATAAACCCTTAACCTCAGGTACCTGGTAATGTGACCTTTTGTTTGCAAACAGAATCTACAGAAAGGAATCAAATTAAGATGAGGTCAGTAGGCCGGGCACGGTGGCTCAAGCCTGTAATCCCAGCACTTTGGGAGCCCGAGACGGGTGGATCACGAGCTCAGTAGATCGAGACCATCCTGGCTAACATGGTGAAACCCCGTCTCTACTAAAAAATACAAAAAACTAGCCGGGCGAGGTGGCGGGCGCCTGTAGTCCCAGCTACTCCGGAGGCTGAGGCAGGAGAATGGCGTAAACACGGGAGGCGGAGCTTGCAGTGAGCTGAGATCCGGCCACTGCACTCCAGCCTGGGCGACGGAAAAAAAAAAAAAAAAAAAAAAAAAAAAAAAAGATGAGGTCAGTAGGGTGGACCTGTCCTTATAAGAAGGAGAAATGTGGACACAAAGACAGACGTAGACAGAAGCAAGATGATGTGAAAACACCCAGCGAGAATGCCACATGACAATGGAAGCAGACAGAGGTGCTATGGAGCTGCCAATCACAATATGCCAGAGATTGCTATCACATCGGGAGTCAAAAGCAGCAAGGCAGAATTCCTCTAAAGGTTTCAGAGGGAGCATGACTCAGCTACCTTGACTTTGGGCTCCTTGGCCCAGAATGGTGAGGCAATATATTTCTGTCATTTTTAGCCACCCAGTTTGTGATACTAACTAATACACTATCTTACAAGGTCTTTGTGCAGATTAGGCAAGGAAGGGCTTAGAATGTACTTGGGAGAAAGTATGACAGGTGATATGAGTGACATGAAAATGCCTGCTCAAGAACTTCATAAATGATGACCCTACCTAGACAAACAATACGTTTTTAGACCAAGTTTGTCCAACCCATGGCCCACAGGTCACGTGTGACCCAGGATGCCTTTGAATGTAGCTTAACACAAATTCATAAGCTTTCTTAAAAACATTATAATATTTTTCTGTGATTTATTAAATAGTTCATCAGCTACTGTTAGTGTTCGTGTATTTTACGTAGAGTCCAAGACAATTCTTCTTCTTCCAATGTGACCCAGAGAAACCAAAAGATTGGATATCCCTGTTTTTAGACAACAGTACACAGAGAGTGTCTACCATGTGTAATACTCAAGTTAAAAGAGCTTTAGGCTTGGCATCAGACACTTGGGATTCAGACCCTCTTCTTCCATTTCCAAGTTTTCACCATAGTCGGCTTTAGACTACTCTTCTATAGCTTTGAGGCTGTCCAGTATATGCCTTCCTCACAAAGCCGCCACAAGCCTGAAGTTGGAAAATGCACATTATATAAGCCCTTTGTAGTCTGAAGCACCTTTTATTCAGCAATGCCACTAAGATGGGTTCTGGGGACACCCTGGTGAGTAACTTAACAAGCACCATGCCAATGAATCTACAATTAGTCCAGTGAGATCTTTGGGGTGATGAGCAGTTTTGGAGGGGTTGGGAATTGCTTTTCTGCAGAATCTAAACTGAGATGTGACACAAGAATGGGCCTTGCCAAGTGACCATGACCCGAGGCACCCTCTGGCAGAAGGAGAGGTACACGTCTCCAAGGCTGGAACAGAAATGACATGGAGGACAGTGTGTTGAAAGCCCTAGGAATAATGACCTGGAGGGAAAGATAGAGAGAGGGGTGGAGAGAAAGGCAAGAAGCCAGATGAAGCGGGGATTACAGGCCAAGTTATCCATTTTTATTTTACATTTGGGTTTTTATTCAAGGCTGGGGAGGGGGGAAAGATGGGGAAAGGTAACCTGATTTGAATATTAAAAGGATCAACCTATCACAAAAAGATTGAATCTGAAGGCAAGGAAAAGAGGGAGACCAGTTAGGAGGCTTGCAGTCCAGACGCAGGTACTTTCGATTAAAGTGGCAACAATGACGCTAGGGAAAAAGTGCGCAGATTTTTAGATATCATTTGGAGGAAAGCCATTATTATTACTTTTATCTCTTCATTTAATTCAACTCAATCCTATTGGAATGCCTTCTGTCACTTCTCTGACAGATGGTCAGCCTATAAAAAAAAAGATTCATTAGTTTAAACTGAATAACCTATGCTTAATCACCCTTTCCCTCATCCTCTATATGAAAATAAACACTTAACTAATAATCATAAAAAGCAGACATGTGCAAACAATGGTTGGTCCTGGGCAAAGGTAACAGATTCCAAGTTGGATCAAGCCCCATCATAATATCGTTGGTAGTGGGTGCCCTTCGCTGACGAATCTACGTGCTCAGCATCATTTAATTTTCACAATATCTTTGAGAGAGGAGTATTATCTTCATGTGACAAAGACAGAAACTGAGGTTTGAGAAGACAAACTTATATAGAGATCCACAGTTAGCATGGGGTGGATACGCAGTAAGTAAAACTGAAGGTATGATCCTCAAATCCAACAAATCTCTTATATGGACCCATGAAGTTAATGAAAAGAGCATTTGAATCAGTAAGATCGAATGCTAAGAGAAAACAATAAGAAGAGTTGCGTATACTCAGTCACGAAGAGATCAGAGTTGAATTCGCATGAACAATTTCCTATGAGATCCTATGAAACAGTAAATTACAGTGCCTCCCGGAACATCCGTTCTCCTAAGCTGGACAGCAAGGCCAAGAACTAATTCAGGTACAAATGTTTGCCAGGTGTTCCTCAGATTGGAAGAGGGGAAAAGCGGCTTTTCTACCATTGGTGACGCTTCTGCAATGGTCTAGATACACTTGATTTGAATCCACTCAAGTTCTGAGGTTAATTTCTTGCAACCACACCTGTGGCGGCCCAGAAGTACCTCTTTGTACCTCTTTCTCTGCCAAGTCTGGTCCAAGTACCACAAAATGAATGCCTGTTCAACAGGGCCTGTTGCCCCTGGAACGAGCACCGTGGAAGTTACTGGGTTGAATGTACTGGTGCTGGGGATGCAAAGACGGGTAAGATATTCTCCCATCTCAAGCAGCTCATGGGCCAGATGGCACACAAGAGAGACACCCAGCAGAGCACCTCGGTACTTTTTAATATTTGGCAAACAAAAGAAACCAGAGACAAGGTGCTTTCAACATCTCTTCTCTTTACACCTTTCTTAGATTTAAAAGCAAAATGCCCTTGTAATTTGTATCCTCCAAATGCCAAGACAGCCTATCTTGTGTTATCCTTCCTGGGTTCTTCTTCTTTTCTTCTTCTTTTGTTTTCATGCAGGTGTATCTGGAAAGATGCAGCTTCTTCCCCCAGGGTAGACTCTGTGGTGACACTTCAGAAAACTTGTCTTACAAAGGTTTAGAAAGAGATTCTAACCCTCTAAGATGCTTCTTTGTGAACCTCAGGGAAAGATTTTCACATAATCCTGTAGGTTCTCCTCTCTCCTCCCCTACCAAGGTGCCTCTTTCCAACCAGGCAAAAATCATCCAGGATGGGAGGGCATCTAAGTGGAAAACAAAACAAGAACAACAGCAAAAAAAAACCACCCAAAGCAGTAGTAAGGCCTTCTTGGAGCCACAGTAAGGTATAAGAAGTGCAAAGCCCAAAATACAGGAGGAAAGGTCTCAGAGAGAAAAGAAATGGGTTCCTAAGCTGAGCCACCTGTCAGAGTCAAGAAATAAAATGTCTTTGCAAGCAGGCTTGACCCAGGCCAACCCAATAAAGGTGCATACAGTCTCAGGGGTCTCTGTCCTTCCATTGTGTCAAGTCACAAGCAGTAAAGAGTCTCAAGGAGGGGCAGCTGTTCCAATTCCCAGAGTTGCTGAGCTCACAGCTAAAGGCGGCATGGAGGAGACGCCGTCCGTCTAAGAATGTTCAACATTAAGTCTAGCACGTCTTCTCCCCTCCTGAAGAATCCTGCCATGTTCAACCTAAGGAATTGGGCACAAATGTGCCACATTTTGAGTGGAACTCTCGTCATCTGCTAAACATGGAGCTTATTTCCATTTGAAACGAACAAAACTATTGATCAAAATTGGCTTGGATGTGATCACTGCCAAAGGATAGCGTGGCCCTGGGGAGGGAGAATGAGAGAAGAGGAATGATAAAGAGCAGGGCATCCAGGAACAGAGTGATGCCGCACTGTGAAGACCGACACCCCTTCTAACTGTGACTCAGCACTGTGTGGTCCCCACTAATCTACCAGAGGAAGTCAATGCCGGGCTGATGAAGTTTACAGTCCGACAAATGACGGTAACTGTGGCACCCAGGAAGGCAGAGCGAGCGTCTTAAGACTGTGGTCCCACATAGGGCAGTGGATCATGCGATGACCCACCGAGACCCCCTGTCTTAGCTGCAGCCCTTGGGCACAGAGGAAAGCACACACAGGATGAAACCCTCCATGACACCTGCACCCACCCCTGCATTTAGAACCCCCCACAATCTAACCCTGTGTGAGGTGCTACTCAAGAAAGAGAAAAGAAATAGATAAGTATCTGCCCTCTGGTCAGGCAAGGCTTATAGATCCCAAGATTATTTTAAAAATAGACGTTGGCAGGGCAAAGTAGTTCACACCTGTCATCCCAGCACTTTGAGAGGCAGACAAAGCAAGATCACTTGAGGCCAGGAGTTTGAGACCAGTCTGGGCAACAGAGCAATACTCTGTCTCTAAAGAAAAAAAAAAAGTTATCTGTGTGTGATGATGTGCATCTGTAGTCCCAGCTACTCGGGAGGCTGAGATGGGAGGTTTGAGGCTGCAGTTGAGCTATGATCATTCTACTGCACTCCAGCAAGGGTGATAGAGCGAGACCGGATCTCTTTAATTTAAAAAAAGAAAAAAGAGGACATAAATCGATGTGAACACTAGCTGCTGCACAGAGCCTGATGCAAACTTCTCTTCGGGTTCATCTGTTCAGATGCTCAAGCTGAACCATTAAAGTTGTTAGTAAGTCTTTTTCACTCACCTCTTCCACTAAGTCTAGGGTACAGTCCTCATCTTTATGTCCAGCATCCTTCTGCTATCATTAGCTCCTGCCCACAGCAGCTACCATCTTAGCATCTACCATCATCTCTTCTCTGACCTACGGCATTTGTCCAGAATTGATATTCTTGCTCTTCCCACAATTAAATTTCCACCTAGGTGTCACAGAGATTTTTAAAACATAAATCATATCCTATCCCTCCTCTATTTAAAACTCTACAGTGACTTTCCATTGCACTTAGAAAAAAATGTTTCGTTCACTATGCCCTGTCTCAGGTACTACCACGTCACCCTGATGTGACATTGTCATCTTTATCAGCAGATCGCTGACTTACGTATTCACTCTCTGATCCCTACACTGTGACCAGCTCCACGTGAGCAGGGAACCGTCCAGGGTTGGTCACTGCCATAACCTCTGTTTAGAACAGTGTCTGGCATTGGGTAAGTGCTCCATAAACAAGTGTTACATGAATGAATGAACGCCAGAGCCCCCCATTTCTACAATTGGGAGGTTGAATATCTTGATGTCAAAGTTCCTTCCCAGGCTATTCCAGGAGAGACTGCAGTCTGTCTCCCTTCAGAGCCTAAGACAGGAGGACCTAGAGCCACTACCGCATGGACTGAAAGAGTTCTCATCTGTGTCCTACTACCAACTCAGCGTGAAAACTTAGGTTATTTTCCCTCTCTGAAGCAGAGGTTTCTTTTACGTGGAAATATCTTAGAGATTTTCCATCTCTAAAAGTAGCATTGTCCTAGGATCCCTCTTTATACACGAACTTGATTCACTCATGCTTGCTCTTCGTGCTGCTTTGCAATGTGGAAATGTCCTGGGGACTGTGGGCAGGAATTTCCTCTGATACCAGATAATCACAGACCTCAACTCCAAGAAGTCAGAGAAGCAACATTTTAAGGGATTTATAATGGAGAAATATGATGAATATAATCTGAGATAAGGTAATCCATGGGTAGTTTCACTAGCCAAAAAACAAAAAAAACAAACAAACAAACAAAAAAAACTACAGCTAGGGTAAGATAAACTGGTCTTTTTAAAGAGTTATTTTAAATGAATAATTAGATAATTAGATAAGCTAATAAAACTTAAAATCTGAATATGTTTAAAGAATGTTATAAGAATTTTTCAACACAGACATCACAGATTTGGCATTCTTGAAATTTCTGGACAGAGAATGAGTTTTTTTTTTTTTTTTTTTTTGAGATGGAGTCTTGCTCTGTTGCCGGGCTGGAGTACAGTGGTGCAATCTCGGCTCACTGCAACCTCTGCCTCCCAGGTTCAAGCGATTCTCCTGCCTCAGCCTCGTGAGTAGCTGGGACTACAGGTGCACACCACCACACCCGGCTAATTTTTGTAGTTTTTGGTAGAGATGAGGTTTTACCATGTTTGCCAGGATAGTTTTGATCTCCTGACCTTGTGACCCACCCACCTCAGCCTCCCAAAGTACTGGGATTACAGGTGTGACCCACCACGCCAGGCCTGAGTTGAGATTTTTTTATAGCCAGCCAGCCAGCTAGCTTATATCATGGCTATCTACGAATAAAGAACAATTGAGGGAGAATCGCACACATTTTAAGGCCAAAACCTACTTTCGAGAATGTGAAAGTAAGGAAGAATCATTAACATAAAAATAGACCTCAGAGTCACAAATAGGATTCCCCAAGCCACATACAGAATCAGGTCACTATGCTAAAAAACATGGGTTCTGCAACTGACAGAGGGCAACCTCCTTCTCTATTTCATCAAAGTCAAGTCACCTGAGGCCCTACCCAGGACAGAGACTGTTGAACTGCAGGGTTGCTGTATACACCTGAAAGTAACAAAGTTCCCTTTCTCTTAAGATATTGTTAATTTTTTTATTCTTAGGCTGGCTATCCATGGGGAAAACCATTTAAAATTACCCTGCCTTAGCGGAGAAAGTTTAAAAGTTCATGTAGAAGCAAAAAGACAGTTTGTAGGAAGGCAATGAGACAATTCTAAAGTGTGTGTATGTGTGTGTGTGTGTGTATTTTAAAGAAGTGTAGTGTGCAAATAGACCCAAACTATGTAATAGAGTAAAACCTAGGACAGCAGTAACCACGATAATGATACAGTAACAGCCAGGGTTGATATGGAATGCTGCTGTGTGCCAGATGCTATGCTAAATGCTTACCTGCATTATCTTATTTAACCATTAGCCATTTCTGTAAGTACTACTCCATGATTTATTTGGGAAAACAGAGGCACAGGGAAACTGAAGGACTTGCCCATGCGTATGCACACTACCAAGTGGCATAATTAGAGCTTAAACTTTTATCTGCCTCCATCATACTGCCCAATGATTCCAGCAGACGTTTCCCGCCAAGCAGAAGAACAGTCAGAGCATAGGCATTTTTTTTTTTTTTTTGGCACCAAATATCATCAACTGTCCTTTCTGCTGGGGTCAAAGCAGTCAGGCTTGTGGAGACAACAATGGAGAGGGACTTTTATTCAAGCCATATAGGACATCCCACATGAAACAGTAAAAATAACACTGGAACGACATAGTACCTGGAGTAAAAACACCAAACAACCAACCAACCAACAACTCTTCCAGTTTCCAACCTGGCACCAGCTAAGAACAGACAATGGTAAAATCACTGGAATGAGGCAATAATTCCTTGCGTCTAAAACAGTAAGTTTGGCACCATTTTACATTGGCTACTGAGTGGATACAGGACAAAGAACCACATATTAGCAAACAAGACAGAGGCCCTGGAAGAATCCATGAAAAAAACCAACCAGGAGCTGGAAAAGGGCAAATACACTCAGTCGTCGAAAGTGAGTGAGAATTCTGTGTTTACTTTGGTTTGACTCTCAAACCGTTTTCCACAGCAGGCGTGCTATTTTGCATTCTTTTTTTTTTTTTTTTTTTTTCTGTTTTTTGAGACGGAGTCTCGCTCTGTCGCCCGGGCTGAAGTACAATGGCAGGATCTCAGCTCACTGCAAGCTCCGCCTCCCGGGTTTATGCCATTCTCCTGCCTCAGCCTCCCGAGTAGCTGGGACTACAGGCGCCCGCCACCTCGCCCGTCTAGTTGTTTTTTTTTTTTTTGTATTTTTTAGTAGAGACGGGGTTTCACCATGTTAGCCAGGATGGTCTCGATCTCCTGACCTCATGATCCGCCCATCTCGGCCTCCCAAAGTGCTGGGATTACAGGCTTGAGCCACCGTGCCCGGCCCATTTTGCATTCTTTTTTTTTTTTTTTTTTAATACTTTAAGTTCTAGGGTACATGTGCATAACGTGCACGTTTGTTACATATGTATACTTCTGCCATGTTGGTGTGCTGCACCCATCAACTCGTCAGCACCCATCAATTCGTCATTTATATCAGGTATAACTCCCAATGCAATCCCTCCCCCTCCCACTCCCCGTGATAGGCCCCAATGTGTGATGTTCCCCTTCCTGAGTCCAAGTGATCTCATTGTTCAGTTCCCACCTATGAGTGAGAATGTACGGTGTTTGGTTTTCTGTTCTTGCCATAGTTTGCTGAGAATGATGGTTTCCAGCTGCATCCATGTCCCTACAAAGGACGCAAACTCATCCTTTTTTATGGCTGCATAGTATTCCATGGTGTATATGTGCCACATTTTCTTAATCCAGTCTGTCACTGATGGACATTTGGGTTGATTCCAAGTCTTTGCTATTGTGAATAGCACCGCAATAAACATACGTGTGCATGTGTCTTTATAGCAGCATGATTTGTAATCCTTTGGGTATATACCCAGTAATGGGATGGCTGGGTCATATGGTACCTCTACTTCTAGATCCCTGAGAAATCGCCATACTGTTTTCCATAATGGTTGAACTAGTTTACAATCCCACCAACAGTGTAAAAGTGTTCCAATTTCTCCACATCCTCTCCAGCACCTGTTGTTTCCTGACTTTTTAATGATTGCCATTCTAACTGATGTGAGATGGTATCTCATTGTGGTTTTGATTTGCATGTCTCTGATGGCCAGTGATAAGGAGCATTCTTACCAGCAATACTTGAGAGTTTCAGTTTCTCCATGCCCTGGACGACATTTGTTACCTTCTGTTATTACTTGTCATCCTAGTGGGTGTGACACGACGTCTCCTTGTGATTTTGAATTGCATTTTTCTGTTTTTTTTTTTTTTTTTTTTTTTTTCCCTGCTGTTTTTTAGATAGGGTTTTGCTCTGTTGCCCAGGCTAGAGTGCAATGCCTCAATCACCACTCACTGCAGCCTCAGCCTTGCAGGGTGATGTGATCCTCCCACCTCAGCCCCCCACATAGCTGGGACGACAGATGTGTACCACCACACTCAGCTAATTTTTATTTTTTGTAGAGATGAGGTCTCCCTGTGTTGCTCAGGCTGACATAAAACTCTTACGTTCGAGGACTCTTTCTGCTTTCAGCCTCCTAAAGTGCTGGGATTACAGGTATGAACCACCACGCCTGGCCTGATTTGCATTTCTCTAATGACTAATGGTGCTGAGCATATTTCCACGTGCTTATTGGAGGTGATCATTGCACAGCATTGTGAATCTACTAATGTCCTTAAATTGCACACTTTATAATTCACATAATTTTATATTATTTATGTTACATAATTTTATATTATGTAATATATCTATATTTTATATAATGTGAATTTTACCTGAATACAAGTTTGCAAGTATAAATATAAACAAAGATAGAATTAATCTGCAAGCCACTGTACAGTTCCCAGGATATCGTTTTTATTTAAAAAAAAAAAAAATCTTGCTCTTTAGGTTACTTCTTCCATTCAGCTATAATTCCTACAGATAATGATTTAACTCCATTTAAATATGTGTTTTTCCTATATATAAAGAAAATCACTCCTTGATATGTAAATGGTTTCCTGAATTTCAGTTACCAGTGAGCACTATTTGGTGGCCTTCAGTTCAAATCACATTATTTTCTCTTGTCTGCTACAAAACCTTAAGGAATGGCCTTAGGTACTCAATTAATATTTGTGAGAGGTTTATAATGATGAAGATGTAAAAAGTTCCAGACATTACACTCCAGACAAATAAACTGCGTTTCAGGGCAACAGTCCATGAGCAGTACAGGCATTTCAACATGGTCTCTGAAATCATACTGCCTGGGTTCAAATTCCACGGAGTGTCAGCGTTGCAACTTGATCACATCACGAAACATCTGTAAGCTTATAGCCCCTCACCTGTGTAATGGAGGCAAGCATTGTGCCTAGCTATACTGCTGTGAGTGTTCAATAATACAGGCATGGCTCCATTTATGTTAGCTATTCTATATCTATCCAATTCACCCAAAATTGTAAGCTATTTCATTTCTCCTCTGGATACAATTCTATTGCAGAGACATTCACATACAAATACATTTCTGTTGTTTAATACCCTATAACAGATTTCTGTTCATAGTGTGGTGCACGAACCAGCATCAGGAACATCACCTGGAAGCTTGTTAGATGTGCCGGATCTCAGGGTCCACCCAGACCTATGAAACAGAATATGCATTGTAGGAAGATTCCTGGAAAGATCCCTGTGCTCACTAAAAGCTTGAGAAGCACTGGTATGGAACACTGGAAGGAAAGTTCATGAGAGCAAGTTTCCTATACCGGAGCTGAGAGGACCTATAGCTAATCTTCTTACAGTAGGCATGACTGTACATTTGGTTTCTTCCCCCAGAAAAGAAAATGGATATGGAAGAATCCCCCTCAGATTAGTAGAGTATTAGAAGAAACAAAAATTACTTTGTATACACATAATTTAGATATGTCATACCCTCTTCTCCAAAGTATTCTAAGATTCTGAAAATGTGACTATTATTTAACTCCCATGAGTAAAATAAGCCACAGGAATGCACCATTGAACTTGGCCATGACAGATCAATGTTAGTAACATCTTGGATTGTTAATCTCTCTTTAATCTTTTAAAACTCTTTCCACTTGGGAGCCATCTTGACTTGTTGGGTCTAAGACATCTACTATAAAAATCTGAAGATATCATAGCAATCCAAGAGCCCTCACAAACCATACTAGCTGAAGAAACACTGCTGTTTGCTGCCAACTATAATTAGACTTATCACACTTCAAGAACAGAAGGAAAATTAGAAAGAAAAAAAACCTCCTGGGCCCCCCATCGTCCTTTTGTGACAGAGCTAATTTAAAATGCAGTACATCATCAAAGCCACATTACTCTGATGATATGGAATTTATGGGGGATGTCCCACATCATATTATGCATTAACTTGAAGTCAACAGGGGAGGACAATAGGGGACAGAAATTAGAATGTGCAAAACATTTGGAGTCAATTGAATCTACTCAATTGCATGCTGGTAAAAACATAAATTGCAAAGTGATATCTATTTTTTTTCCTTCCTACAAGATTTGCTGGAGACAGTGAAAGTTTTGAAAGACTCTTGAGGATACTAGAGATTTATCTGAAGTCCAAGGAAGCAAGTACGTGTATAATTCAAGACTTTTGGGCTGCGTGTATACAAGAGGTCGATTGTAGTCCTGTGATGACTGCGGTCTTGTGATGATTTGCGTAAATCATCTGGGTATCAATGTTTACTAAGCATTGGTGATTACTACTCCTGTATCACCTCTGCTATGAATAAGATGTCCATTCCCAATGGCATGAAAAGCATGAATCACACATCTCCGTTTTGTGGATAGCCTAGAGGTATATATATATGAAGGCATTGGATAGAAACTAAAGAGGCATCTTAGTGGGTCAAAGTTTAAGGTAAGTGTCATCTCTAGAGGGAGACTGAAGGAAAAGGGAAGAAATTGAAAAATAAATACAAACTTAAAAATCTATATTGCCACTACTGAGGAAAAGAGAACGGAGAGGGAGAAACTCAGCTTGTGTAACATATAAAAATAGGCAGTGACTAATTAAATACACATATGTTGGTTGTGATAGCCCCAGAGAAAGAGGATTTGCTCGAAGGGCTGTGGCTTAAAGCCTCAAAAATGTCCCTGGGTCAGGATCCTGGTCTTTACAGGAAGCCTGGAACAACGGTTGATGGATTGGATCATTCACTGAATCATTCAATCATTCACTGAATCATTTAAGCATCTGTCACAGCCGTTTACATGTGCTAAATACACATTGATGAATAAACCTGACATGTGAACAACCCTCATGGAACTTATAGGGAATGGGAGTGAAAACACTGAGCTGATGGTTTTAGGATGTTGGGTGGTATGAAAAGAAAAATGAATCAGTTTATGAAAGAAAACCCTTAGGGTTCTGATGTGGTTTAGGGTGGCAGGGCTTGTGAGACTTCCAGTGAGTTTCCATCCACGACAATTATCCCACACTGACCTCATACCCAGAGGAGCTTCAAAGTCAATCTCTGGGTTCACTTTTTCCAGGGTGATCCCTTAATTTCTCCATCAGACTTAACTGTAGACAGAGCTCTGGCTGGAAAGAAGGTGACCAACTCTCCCAGTTGGCTTAGAACAGAGGGTTTTCCCAGGACACAAGACTTTGAGTGCTCACACAGAAAAAGTCCCAGACAAACCAGAACACATTTTCCACTCTAACTGCAATTGTTCACTCCTGCCTTGTTCCCATGGAATTCCATCCCAACCACGGGCCCCACTTGATTTTTGCCGCAGGATGTGGAATCCAATGCTGTAGCAGACCCGTGTCATGAATGACCATCCTTCCTTCAGACACCCTTTGTATTTGCAGAAAGCTCATACCTCCTGCTACAGAAACCAAACAAGTTTTCTATATGTTGAATATACACATATGACCAGGCTTGACCATTAGGATATGCCTCATTGGACTCTTCGTTTTCATTCATGTGTAATTACATGAACTGCACAGATCTTAAGTGTAGAGTTCTATGGTGTTTTGCCAACACACATATATACATGAACCAGTAACCCAGTCAAAGTGCAGAGAAATGCCACCAACTTAGAAAATTCCTTTCTCCCTCTTTGCATTCTGTGCTCCTCCCCCAGAAAAAATGCAAAGGAAGCAAGTACTTTTATAATCCAAGATTTTTTTTATTGCATTTATACAAAAGGTAGCTTGCGGTCTTGTGATGATTTGTGTAAATCATCTGGGTATCAATATTTACTAAACATTTGGTGATTAATACTCCCGTATCACCTCTGCTATGAACAGGATGTCCTTTCCCAATGGCATGAAAAGCATGATTCACACATCTCCGTTTTCTGGATAGCCTAGAGATAAATATATATGAAGTCTTTGGGTAGAAACTGAAGAGGCATCTTAGTGGGTGAAAGACAATCACTATCCTGATTTCTATCCCCATAGGCCAATTTCTCCTGTTCGTCAGCTTCATAAAACCAGAACCATAAAGCATGGACTCTTCGGTGGATAACTTCTCTTGCTGAGTATAATGTTATATACACACACACACACACACTGATGTCCTGTCAGAAATTCATTTCTGTTTATTGGTGCATAGCATTCCATTGAGTGACTATACAACTTACTTATGTATTCATTTACTGATGGATGCTTGCGTAATTTCCCCCTTTTCTACTTTTGCCATGGCAAATAAATATGCAATGAGCATCTCTGAAGAAGTCTTTATGTGCAGATATGTTTTCATTTCTCTTGATAAAATATTTAAGTCCAGAGCCACAGCTCTGTGTATGTGTATATATGTATACATGTGTGTGTGTATATATAAACATAACATATATACTGTTATATTTCCTCCTTGCAGCTTGACTTTTCATTCTCTTAGTGTCTTTTTATCGAAGATTTTAATTTTGAGGAAGTGTGTCAAACTTTTCTTTTATGTCTAGTACTTACTGTGATTTATCTGGGAAAATATTGACCATGCTCAGTTTTCAAAGGCAGATGTTTATATTTCCTTCCAGGGGCTTTCAAGTGTTTGCTTTTGTAGTCAGGTCTGCAAACTATCTTCGGTTAATTTTTGTCTATGATGGAAAATGTGGATCTGAGTTAAATTTTTCCATTCCAGCATCCAGTAGGTCCAGGGATATTTGTTGAAAAGACTTGCTTTTCCTCCTCAAATTGCACTGGTGCTTTTGTAAGAAAAAAAAATATCACTTGAATCTGTATGTTACCATAGGTCTTGGGTCTTAAGGGGCTGGGTAAAAGCATGGGATCAATCAAGCACCATCGCTGGAGGCTGTGTCAAGTGTAGAGTCTAGAACCACAGCTCTGTGTCCAGGAGTACGGAGGCTGGTGGTGCCACGTGACAGTGATCACAGTGCTGGTAGCAGCATCCTTAGCAGGGAGTTTCTATGCAAGGATACTAATGGTACCTTCATCCCTTGTGTCTATTTTCCGAACCAGGTTGTCAAATTTTCCTGATACTGCATTTTCCCCAAAAGCATTCAAATCAAATTATCATTTGCACACGTTACTTAGAAAAGTTCTCTGTTGCAGACAATCAAGAATCCTGTATCAGTACAGTCGGTCTGTCCACACACTTAATATCAGTGTCTCATCTAGTTCCATGGTTTGGCTTTCCTGTTCCTGTACTGGGGTTGACAGTTCTCAACGCCTGCCATCTAGCACTTGGCCAACCTAGGATGCTCCTGGCTATGCCAAGTGTGCTTTACAACACAGAGCATGTGATGCATCAGAAGTAAGGTGAATCTTCTTAGGACTCATTCCCAAGTAGCCAGGACAAGTTCCAGTAATCACAATGTTCCACAGGGACACTGGGAGACTGTCCTTTATACAGGTAGAAAGTGAGAGGAAAGTGACCAGTGGTGTTGGTGACATTGGCAGTCAAGGGGCCAAAGAAGGGTCTTCAATTCACATGGAAAGTCTGAGATCTTTGCCTTCTCACATTGCACAATGTGTACACACCAGGAGCAGAGAGAGACGGTAACACAGCCGTGGGAAGGGTTACTGCACTAAAAAGACAAAAAAAAAACAAACAACAACAACAAAAAAACTAAGCTCAGACAAATGGGAATGGAGTCCAATGCAGCTGTCCAGGAGAGGAATCCAGAGCAGAAAAGTGCACAGTCCACAGTATGCCCATGCAGGAAGAAATCTCGAGAAGAGACGGTCACCAGGAAGCAGAGCAAACTGCACTACTGCTCTGCAGGAATGATCTTCATAAAGGGGATGGGAGAATGAGGGAGATGAACGTTTAAAGGGTACAGAGAAAGCAGCACAGACTTGACAGAAACAATGTTTAATAAACATCGTCTTAAAGCACGAGGTAACTGGAGGGTCCTCCATACATTCAATAAACGGGGAAACAGTAAAGGTCTCTGAGGGCCATACTGGAGTGGAGTCTAGGGCAACTCAGAAACCTTCCATGCAAGAGGACAGACACTGACCTTCTCCATGAAAAGGAACTGCACATCGCTTCCTGTTGGTAACTGCTTCCTTTTCCTAAGAGTACCCAAGAGAAGTTACAGCTCTTCCATTTTATGCAGCCTTTGTAAGACCATACATTGGGTACTTTGCCTTCTCACTCTGGAAGACGAAGAGTGTCCTAAAGGCACTTTCTGTCACACCCCAGCTCTCCCTGCCAGGGTGGACTCAAGAAGGGCAGGTATTGCCTAAGTCTGGCCAATGGGATGTGCTCTTCTGGGATCCAGAACTGGAGCAGAATGAAAGATGGACAGAAGACTAAGTTGGAATTCATTTCTTCCCATGGAGGAGACCTCACAGTGGCCTGGTGCCTGCCATGCTACCAACAATGCTTTTTCAGCCACCTCTGAATTTTGTAAGCTCATTGACTACAGCTAATAAATATTCTTTTAGCTTAATGTAGCGGGGGGAATTGGTTTCTGTTGCTTGCAACCAATGAGCCTTAATTGGTACACAAAGTTGAGACTGTGCCTGTAATTAACTGCAGTGTTTCATTTCGCTCCTTTGTAAATTGGGTTGATACTCATACACGAAGGATAATTACTTTGTTCTCATGTAATCCCTTTTGATGTTAAAAATCTCCATTAAGAACCCCTGTTTGGGTCCATGAGAAACTCTCTCCACCTCCTAGAAAGGCAGGACAAGGGCTACTAGACCACAAATGCTCTGAGAATGGGTCATTCATTACAATGATATATGGAAAATTAAGGACACTTTCATTCAAACCCTAGTGAGCTCTTCTGAAACAACAGGTATTTTCCAAAAGCCAATGGTATTAAAATTAAAAACTATGAAAAGTAAGAAGTTTTCACCATGTTCCCATGTTCATAAGAGCCTGTCCTATATGTAATTATAATCAGGACAGCCATAGGTCTTAGCAGCAATCTAGCAATGAGTAAGACGTCTTAAGAAAACTGATCCTATGTCTGAGAGCCCTGGTAACCGCTTCTGAGCTCACCCACAAAGCCACGAGTCCACGCTAAGTGAAGCACTTGCAAATACCAGAGACTCCTGCAACAAGGGGAGGGTGAAATGTCTTTCCCCAGTTAGAAGTCTACTGACACAGCAAACTCCATGGGTGTCTCAGAGATGTCCCTGAGCACCAGACAAAAATACAATTTTGGGAAAACTGGGGGCGGGGTGGGAATAACGGAAGCAGGGGAACAACCTGCATCATACTATTAGGCATGGTAAGCATGAATGAGTTGACTGTCACTCATGAAGTTTCACTAGAAATAGCTGAGCTTGGGCCAGTTTGCTAGTACATTCCAAGAGGCTCACCTGCAAGGTAGGGGGACAATGGCCTGTGAGATGTATGGTTACAACAGACACCAGGAAGAGAGTTGACTGGGGTTTTGCTGGAGCCGGATCTTCCAAATCAAGAAACAGGAGTGATATGGTTTGGCTGTGACCCTACGCAAATCTCATCTTGAATTATACCTTCCACAATTCCCATGTGTTGTAGGAGTGATCCAGTGGAAGGTAAATGAATCAGGGGGGTGGGTGTTTCCCGCGCTGTTTTAGAGATAGTGAGTAAGTCTCATGAGATCTGATGGTTTTATAAAAGGGAGTTCCCCTGCAGAAGCTCTCTCACTTCACCTGCCACCATCCATGTAAGATGTAACTTGCTCCTCCTTCCACCATGACTGTGAGGCCTCCCCAGTCATGTGGAACTGTGAATCCATTACATCTCTTTTTCTTTGTAAATTACCCAGTTTCAGGTATGTCTTTATCAGCAGCGTGAAAACAGACTAATACAAGGAGCAAAGACGCCCCTGTATGTCTATTTGAGGTATCTATGATAGTTACGCATCATGAAAAAGAATTTGAATATCTACAACAAAGAAAGCAGACAAGTAGCAACCATGTTGCTACAGCCCGCTGTCTCCCCATCTTGCAGGTGAGCCTCTTGGAATACAGCACCAAACTGGTTCAAGCTTAGCCATTTCTGCAGGAACTACGTGAGTGACAGTAACCTCACTCATGCTTACCATGCCAGATAAGGGGAATGCAAGCATACTGTTGAGCTTGAGAGCTATGACTCTTTGTCGCTTCTTTCCCGCCCCTAAACTTCATCAGATTTAGAGGGCCGGAAGAAGAAAGGAAAAAGTGCTCCAAAGTCATACAAAATCCTCCCTCTTTGTTCCAAGATAAAAGAGGGGGAGGAATGAAAAACAACATATACTCTCTCCTTTTTGGAAGCTACAAGTCTGACTGGCAAGGGAAGAAAAGAAACTTTAAATGCATTGTAAAATAGCTACTTTGAAAGACAAAATGATAGAGGCATAAATACCCATTGAGAGTATATCTAATAATCAAAAGTGACCAGAAAGTTGAAAAATCTGAGTTATTATTAGGGGAAGGGGAATAATATGCAACTCTGAATTTGGGAGCAGTGAGTGGATAAAAAGTCACCTCATGTTTATATCTCACTGAGCTGACACTGTTCAAAAAAGTGGGGATAATATTTAATAAAAATGTTAAAAAATATCAACAAGACATGAAATTCAGGTTCTCGAGTGTTACTACAACTGGTGTTTTGTAGAACTTTAAACACCTTCTTCCATATGTGTTGTGGAGTCTATGCAGTTATTTAGCAATAAATCATTAAAGGCTCTTATTTCAATATACATGCATCTTACTTCATGCCGTAACTGTGCCATCAGTGAAAACAGCTGACTAAATGTTACATTTAATAATTAAAATAAATAATAATAATTATTATTATTTGAGATGGAGTCTCACTCTGTCACCCAGGCTGGAGTGCAGTGGTGCAATGTTGACTCACTGCAACCTCCGCCTCCTGGGTTCAAGCAATTTTCCTGCCTCAGTCTCCCAAGTACCCAAGATTACAGGTGTGTGTCACCAGAGCCAAATGATTTTTGTATTTTTAGTAGAGATGGGGCTTCACCAAGTTGGCCAGGCTGGTCTCCAACTCCTGAACTTGATCTGCCTGCCTCAGCCTCCCAAACTGCTGGGATTACAGGCGTGAGCCACCGTGCCTGGCCAGGGTAAATTATTTTTTATGCATAGTAGAGCTTACAATAAATGCAATATGCGTTTATTTGAAAAATAGTTTACAACAAAAACAACCCTCTTTAATAGGATACTTTTTAGAAAATGTCAAGTTATATAGATTGGGTAACAGATGGAGGCACACATTCACCACATTGCGGAGTATAACAGGGTGGCAGCAAGAATTTGGGGGTGGTTTACAAGAAGCTTTGCTTTTTAACCAATTAATTAGGTATTGAGTAAAATGTGTTTCTCTTGGACGCCTGCCAAGGTGGATGACTGGTTCTTCATGTAGAGAAATAGAAAGGTAATTGATAATGTTCAAACATGGATAATTTTACCTGTTCATTTAACAAATATTCCTTGAGTCCCTACACCAATTTCTTCCACCAGGAGATATTTGCGCATGTCTGGAGACATTTTTGTTTGGCACAACCTGGCCTGGGATGGGAGGCAGGATGTGGAATGAATGCTACTGTCACCTAGCGAGCTGAAGGTAAGGTGCTGCTATACATCCTAGAGTGTATAGGACAGCTTCCCCGGACCAAGAAGTATCTGGTCCCAAATAGCGATAGTGGTGTGGTTGAGAAACTCTGCCCTATTCAATATCCAGCACAAGGGATATCAAGATGAGCCCCTGCCCACAGGGGTTCACAGTGAAGACGTCATTTTGAAATCGTACCTATCCTGTTAAACTGACACATAATCAGACCGGCTATTTCCACCAGTTCCAAATACAGGACGTGTGAAGGACACCTCCTTGGCCCAGCTGTTCACCACTTGCTCCTGTTGCCTTTGGAGATGATGCTGTAGGGTGCGTGTAGACAAAGAGGAGAAAGTCAAGGTCATGTTTTATTGGCTCTGCAATGACTGTGCGTTGATGGTGGACGTATCCAAATATTTATAACGTGTTGGAGGCTGTGCAAACAGTGAGGCAGCTTGTCAGTTCTCTAATGAGTGAGGCATCCTAAGTTTGGAAGGTGGAAGTCTAGTGATCTCTGAGAGCTGAAGGGCATGCACATGCACAAGCTGGTATTTCCACAGGACTGGCTCCAAATACTTATTGAGCAACCACTACGAGCAGGGCAATGTACGGGGTTTTGTTCTACAAAACACCAGTTGTAGTAACACTCGAGAATCTGAAGATAAAGATAACAGAATCAAGGTTTAGGTAAAAGAAAGGGAAGGATTCCAGTTAGGTGGATCAGGAAAGGTTTCCTGAAGGGGAAAAGATTGTGTTGATCTTTGAGGGTGGAAAGGACGTAAGGTAGAAGGAAATTCAACACAGAGAAATCCATGCAAATCAACACACAGGGTAAGGAGAACAAGAAACATGAACAGGAAACGACGGTTCAGCGATGCCATGGGAAAGGGGACTACAAAGGGAGAAGAAAGTGGATAAAGCACGGAATCTCGACTGAGTGGTGTGGCCGCTCTTTTGAATGGTGCATAAAGAGGCCTTTATCGTTACGAGAGCCTCTGCAGTGTGCTTCCACACATCCCTACCCTACAGAGGCAGCAGCTCTGAGCAGCAACCATTAACTCACCCACAAGGTGAGAGACACTCGGTGCTCAGGGCTCAGGGTCACTGATTCCAGGCTCTGACTCAGGAGGATAAACCACGGGCTCTCCACTTTCCTTAAATATGTGGCTTTCAACATAATCAAGACAGTTCTCAAGATTGGGGGGGGGTGGGGTGTTCCACATCACTGCAGGTGCATGCAATTATAGTTTAGAGGGTCCTAAATAATAAAACAAAAACGTGTTTCAAGTGGCCTTAATGAGGCAGTGAACAGACAGAAAGAACCAAAAATCCATAAAAAACGATACATTCAACTTGAATATTTATCCACGTGTTTCACAGGCTGGTAAAATAAACACCCCCAAACCCCAAAAATACATTAAGTGATGGGGGGAAGGATGAAGTAGCCTGTATAGAAATCACTTTTTTGGGAGAGGAAGGAAGGAGAGGATACATACACATACACATACACACACACACACACACACACGTACATACACATCCCCCTTAGCATATACCTAAGATATCATATTTCTGAAAACATACAGAAAATACAAAAAATACAAAACAAACTGTAAAGTGTCATTACTTCTGGAAAGGGAAACGTGGAGTCAGAGATCATAGGTAGAAAGGAGACTTATTTTTTTTCCTATATCCCTTTTTATACTTTTGAATGTTTCCAAAGGTTTTAACATATTGAATAATAAATAAAATAATTTAAAAAGAAAGGCAATGAGTACAAAGAGACTAATGGAAAAAATATAGTCAAATTCTTTTGGGAGGCGGTTAATAATAATGTTTAAAAGCACAGATTTAAGTTGGATTTCCAGATTTGAATTTCTCTTCTGTCAATGCATAGCCATGTGATCTTGGGTGATTTATTTAATCTCTCTGTGATTATACCTTTTATGTACAATGGAGATAGTAATAACACCTACCTCTTAGAGTATTTCTTTTTTTCCTTTTTTTTGAGACAGAATCTTGCTCTGTCACCCAGGCTGGAGTGCGGTGGTGCGATCTCAGCTCACTGCAAACTCCACCTCCTGGGTTCATGCTATTCTCCTGCCTCAGCCTCCTGAGTAGTTGGGACTACAGGCACCTGCCACCATGCCCAGCTAGTTTTTTGTGTTTTTAGTAGACACGGGGTTTCACCATGTTAGCCAGGATGGTCTCGATCTCCTGACCTCGTGATCTGCCCGCCTTGGCCTCCCAAAGTGCTGGGATTATAGGCGTGAGCCACTGTGCCCAGCCCTCTTAGGGTATTTCATTAAGAATTACATGAGATATTGTGTATAAAGCATCTAGCCTCAGACTTAATACACAAGTATTGCTGTAGCATGAATGACCGCCTTCTACAGTAATGTAGTATGACCGGTGCCTGTAATTGTAGAATCTCTTGATTGATGATTCAATTCAGACTAATTACAACAGAGCCTTTCACAACATAACTGGATGTGCTTGGTGTTAACACCTCTCCGGTGCAGCAGAAGACAAATGGCTCCACTTGTCCCAATCATAACAGCATGATAGGAAACCCAATATTCTATTACTCAATGGTGGCAGAAACATTGGGGTGAGCCCCCTCTTTTTTTAAACATAGGAATTAATTCATTCAGCCCCATAATAAAGAATGGTTTGGTGAGGTGGCTGTTTATTGAATTGCATTTCCAGTAAACACTGCATGACTCACTTTATCTTCTTACCCTATCGCACATCCAAGGGATGTAAACATGGTCATGTAAGTGATGAGAATAGCACTTTCAAGTGTTTAATTCCACTGTTCCCAATCTCATACTGGATATCTCGGAGTCATTTTTACTTGATCTTTAGCTCCCGCATTCAGCCACCATTAGTTCCATTGCTTTTTTTCTCTGCTCGTAGCAGACACAGGCATCTCCTGTGTGCTATGGTCTGAATGTTTGTGTCCATGCCAAAATTCATGTGTTCAAACTTAGTTGTGAATTGCCTTTATGAAGTGCTTAAGTTATGGGGGAAAAGCTCTCATGAATGGGGTTCATGACCCTAAAATGGCTGGAGACAACTAGAAAGACCATTATTCAGCCCTTCCATCTTTTCCACCACCTAGAAGCACAGTGTTCCTCCCACCTGTGAACACAGCAACAAGGCACCATCTTGGAAGTAGAGACGGAGTTCTCTCCAGACACCAGACCTGTTTGTGCCTTGATCTGACACTTCCCGAGTCTGAACTTCCCAGCGTCCAGAACAATGAAAAATAAATTTCTGTTCTTTAAAAATTACCCAGTCTGTGATGTTTTGTTATAGCAGCACAAACCAACAAAGTGAAACATGCATTTGCTCCTCACTTAAGCACAAACATCTTCATTAACTTTTCAAAGACCTTATAGTGTCTCAGTGTCTCCAGGGTCCTACCAATGCTTCATGGCTCAGCTCACACTCTTTCTCTGGAGAAGTGTACTCAACTACACCAGCCTGAATTCATCAAGCACGTCTCCAAACTCTAACATCACATACTCCCTGGTAAGTTTAGGATTTGATAATTCTGCAGTGGTTCTCTGAGTGCCACTTCGCTCCTCAGTGACACCACACAGTTCTTCAAGCTAGAATTGTTCTTATCTTCTCGCTTGCCTTCTAACACTTATCATAGTTCAGGATGCTTTGCAAGGAATTCCCAATCCATATAGGTTGACCAAATATCTGTGTTTTACAGTTTTGTGTTGATAACTTAGGTGGAGGGAGGGAATGTCCTGTACAAACAGTAACCCAGCCTATTCCCACCAACATAAAGATCCCTGTACTGAGTTAAGAGTGTCCTCTGAAAAATTATGTTTACCCAGATACTCAGGAGTGACCTTATTTGGAAATAGGGTCCTTGCAGATATAATTAGTTAAGATGAGGTCATACTGGATCAGGATGGGCCCTGAATCCAGGGAATGGTGTCCTTATAAAGAGAGGGAGATTTGGAGACACAGAGACTCAGACACACAGGGAAGGACCCAGGTGATGGAGGAAGAAGGTGGAGCAATGCCAATACACACCAAGGAATGCCAAGGATGCCCGCAACCAACAGAGGTGGGGGACAAACCAGGAAAGGTTCTTTCTTAGAGCCCTCAGAGGCAGCATGGCCCGGCAGTTATCTTGATTTCGGACTTTAAGCCTCTAGAAATGCGAGAGAAGTCTGTGCTACTTTGTTATGGCAGTCCCAGAACACAAACACAACCCTCCACAAGCCCTTTTAACACAAAACAAACTCCAAGAACTGTGCCCACAACCTGTGGTACCCTTTCCCTCATCCTAAATGTTTATTAGGAACTTGATATGTAACAAGGTAACATGGAAGACAAACATGCTTTGAAAGTGGGTTTGTAGAACTATTGTAAACAGTGCTGCCATAAAAAGATCTGGAAATAACCTAAGTGCCCATCAAGAGATGAATGGAGACAGAAAGTGTGCTATGCACACAACAGAGTACTATTCAGCCTTACAAAGGAACGAGATACAGTCATTTGCAACAACACAGAATGAACTGGAGATTGTTGTGTTAAGTGAAATAAGGCAGGCACAGAAAGTCACACAGTGCATGTTCTTACTCATCTGTGGGATCTAGAAACAAAAACGATTGAATTTATGGAGACAGAGAGTACAGGGATGGTTACAAGAGGCTGGGAAAGGTAGTGTGGGGGGAGGAAGTGAGGGTGGTTAATGGGTACATGAAATGGAAAGAATGAATAAGACCTAGTGTTTGACAGCACAACAGGAAGGCTATAGTCAATAATAACTTACCTGTACATTTTAAAATAAAGAGTGTAACTGGATTGTTTGTACCTCAAACAATAAATGCTTGAGGGATGGAGACCCCATTGTCCATAATGTGTGTATTTCACATTGTACGCCTATATCCAAATGTCTCATGTAGCCCATAAATATCGACACCTATTATGTACCCACAAAAATTAAATATTAAAAAAACTGTGGTAGCAAGGGCACATTTTTTCAAAGAAAATCTTACCTGTACCTTTAAAATGTAACTAAATAAGTGGCATGTCATGAGTATGTAATCGTTGCTTTTTTATAGTCAACCAATGGGGCCATGTGGCTGTTTTGATGAATGTATAATTTTGAAGTTCTTTAACACATTTGAAGAATTCATGATATTAAAATAAAAATATTTGTGACATCTTTGAAGATTGAACAAAATCTTGAGAATTTGAAAATCTCTGATTTGACAAGTGCATTCATAATACAGACTGAAAGGAAAGGTCATAAAAGGGTAAGTAATGTACCAAAGTCATCCAGCTAGCACAGGGTGGCGGTGATCAAGTAGGGCACATCCCACTGAAAGACTGAAGCTGCCTTCAGAATTCTTCACTGCAGTGGACAAAATGTGTGCCCATCTTCAATGGCCATTAACATTGCAATGTTCACAGACATAATCAAAATCACAGCTTCCAGTGCCCCTCAGCCCCACACCAAACCATCTAAAGACCTCTGTCGTCCAAATGGCTAGTAGCTTTATTAACTTATTGCCGATACTAACCCTCTCTCCATCCCTCTCTTCCTTCTTTCCTTCCTTCCCTCCTCAAGTATTTCCCAAGTACCTGCTCTTTATCAGATATTCCTCTGCATGCTGAGAAGAGAGAGATGAGTAAGAAGGACAAACACAGTCATCCCATGGTACTTACATTCCAGTTGGCAGAAAAAGGCAATTGAACAATTCAAACAAACACATAAGATTATTTTAAAGAACAGTAAATAGGAATAAACATATTAAATGCTAGTGACTCCCAGGGAGGAGTTTTCTCACGTAGGATGGACAATGGCTTCTTCGATGCCAAAAAGATAAGAAGGAACTGGTTCTTTAAAGAACATGGACAACATCTCAAAGCTAGGAGTAAAGCAAAGTCCCTGAGTCCAAAATGAACTTAGGTGGGATCAAGGAAGAGAAACAAAGAGTGAGGTTAGAGAGGGCAGAAGGTTATAAGTAATAACGGGCTACACCCTACAAAACCTGCAGGTCAAGGCAAAGGCTTGGGTTGCTTTATAAGTGCAGATGGAAGGCATAAAAATGGGTTAAGAAGAAGAAGACACAATCTCCAATCTCCTTTATCAAAATATCCCTTCTTATGGTTCACTGTTTCTTAGGTACTGTAGCTAAATATTAACCTGGTTATTAATATTAACCCCGTTATTGAATGCCAACCCAAGTTATGGTTTCTGAACAGGTCATATTTAACTTTACAAGCTACCCTCACACCTTCCTGTCAGCTAAATTAATAGAAACAGCTTCATCCAGAATTGCTTTCCTTATACTAAGCCAAAGCATATTTTGCCGTCTTTTAACTGTCTTATTTCATTGACTGAAGTTGATGTGTTCATAAATATCTTTAAAAAAAATCTTCCCAATATGATGGCATTATGCATCTTCTGATAAATGGCCAGCTCAGGTCAAAATTAATCCAACATGGGAAAGTGGTAAGCCATCAATATTTTAACAAATATCATCTCTGGAATTGTGGCATTCCCTCCTATCACTTCTGAATTAATAACATTTTGCTTTATGATCTCTTCATTGGGGGTAGGGCAGAGGTTTATCTACTTCGGAGACATAAAATGTTCATCCTAATTTTTAAGACACACACACACACTGTGGGTCCCCAGAGTGTCATTAAAATGTACTGCATAATCTTTGGAAATTGATTCAAAGAAAACAGATGCCAGCTTTTCTAGATGCAAGGACATTTTTACTCTGCAAAATCTCCTAACACTTTCATTAGAAAACAAATATTTGGCTTTGGAGAAGCTGGTCGATAACCTTGGTGAGAAAAGTGAGAGCTGAACTTTTAATTCCTGAGCCCTGAAAAAGAAGTATTCCCCATCCCTTAGCTCAAATACAACAAGACCCAAACATAGTTTAAAATGGGTCAGTGACAAGGACTTCATTTCTCAGTCCTAACTCTAAGCCTTCCATTTTTAGACATGAGGGTTCCTCACTATTTAGCCTTAAGAATCACAATTCTACAGGAGATAGAAATCATGTTTACATAGTGTATCTGAAGTCAAGTCCCAGAAATTCTGCAATTTTTTTTTTTTTTTGTTGTTGTTGTTGTTGTTTTCTGGCTATCCAAACAAGGCTATAATCAGCCAGAGAGTTCCTAAGCTAGCCTACAAGTTATTTATTTGAAACATAATATGGCCTTAACATGTGTGACTGCTGGTATTTTAAGGAAAAAAGATTATAGAGAGAAAGACAAAGAGAGTGAGGGAAGGAAAGGAGAGGAAAGAAGGAGGGAGGGAAAAGCAGAGGGGAGGGAGGGAAAAGCAAAGGGGAGGGGATAAAAGAGGAGGGGAGGGGAGGAGAGCAGGGGGGGGGGGGGGGAAGAGAAGGAAAAGAAAAAAGGAAGAAATGAGGAAGGGAGGGAGAGAGGGAAGGAAAGGTTTAATTAAAATTAAATGAGGAGGAGAAATGCAATTAGTAGTGGAATGTTAGACAGGGATGTCTTGGGCTTTAGAAATTAACATATCCATTCTTTAAAAACGTGCATGCACCTTTTCCTTGACCAGTGAGCAACAGTAACACAGCCTAAGCTTCCCTGTCATAATGTCTATTTGCTACAATTTAAGCAATACCCATTGTTAGGTATTTTTCTTCCCCCATTTATTCACAATTACAGAAAAACACCATTTTGAGCATCTAGTAAGCCTGCTTTCCACCTGCCTGATTGTCGTCAGCCGCTATTCCTGTGCATGGAATTGCTTGATTAAAGGATCTAAACATTGTAAAAAGGTTTTGATATAAATTGATAAATTACCCTTTGGAAAATTTATGCCAATTTACATCTCTCTAGTGCCTTAGGAATTATTATTTTTTTCCCTACACTCTTTCCAACACATGGTATTCACAGAAATTTTATTTGATTTTTTTTTTCTCTCTCAGCAATGTCTGCCTACTTTCTATTGACAGTAGCACTTCAAAGTCCTTTTTGGGAGTTCTCTCTACCTCATTATACCTGCTTTGTTGGGTTAATTAAGCAGATGGCTTGGTATCACCAAATCAAGGGACTGGCACTTGACCCAAACAAAGCCACTTAGAGGTTCTATGGTGGGTGTCCATCCGGATCGAACTCAGGAGGGTTCCTGCTGCTGAGGCCCTGCAGAACTGTCCTGGGTCCTGCCCTTTTCAAAGATGGTCTTCAGCCCTTCCCTTCAAGCCAAAGGGACCCACATATCTTTCTAATGAATTATTTTTTTCACAAGTTACCCAGAACCGATGTTTTTTGCTTATAAACAAATAGTCCCACTGATAAGACAGTGACATTGAATAATTTTGTTTTAGAATTTTTACCAAGTGTGTAGAGACTATGTGTTAAATGAGGTCCTTCAGACAATGAACCAGATTGTTTCAAAAATTAGGACTTTAAAGTCTATGTAACATTTCTTAAAACACAACCTCATTAGGACCCTCTGAGAAAGGCAGACAAATGTGAATTCCTCACAAGGATTTTGTAGTTCCATAAACAACTCATTGTCTAAAGCCACAGTTTAACAACTAGAAAGCAATATTATCAAAATTCAACATCACTTTAAATTTTGAATACATCCTTTCTTTAAAGAGTACACATCATCATAACTTTGGAAGCTTTTAATTTAGAGAAGAAATGTTTGCATACTCCAAGTTGCAAAGGACGGCCATAAAGAAGCTCTAAGCACCTCCAAATGAAGCAATTCACTGAATGTACCTGGTCTCTGGTCACGAAATAAGAAACCTTAGCAAGTGCACGGTGGAAACATGCCCATGAGTTCTCAATGTTTATTTCTGTGTCTCTCCCAGGAAGGAAGACAGACTGATAGCTTACTACCATGTCTACCGATCCAAAGCACCTGCTCAGTCGTTGCAGAAGGGTGGTTAAGAGCACTGGGCCAAACCCACAGTTCTGGTACATGTCAGTTGCCTGGGTTTGGGTGAAGTCCTTTCATCTTGCTAATGCTCAGTCGTATGGAATGGAGATAACAAAGACCTTAGACACTAAATAAGAAAGCGTCTACTACTGAGTTGCTAACACAGAACCAGGCATACAATAGGTGGCAGGTAATTGGTAGTTCTTGCAGAATTTTCTTTTATTGTTATTATTTTTTTGAGACAGAGTTTCGCTCTTGTCACCCAGGCTGGAATGCAGTAGCACGATCTCAACTCACTGCAACCTCCCCATCCCGGGTTCGAGCAATTCTCCTGCCTCAGCCTCCTGAGTAGCTGGATTTGCAGGCACGTACCATCACACCTGGAGAATTTTTGTATTTTTAGTACAGACGGGGTTTTGTCATGTTGACCAGGTTGGTCTCAAACTCCTGACCTCAAGTGATCTTCCCGCTTTGGCCTCCCAGAGTGCTGGGATTACTGGCATGAGTCACTGCACCCAGGCACAATTACCATCAGAAATGAATACCCTCTGGGTTTTTCCTAGGTGGAGGGCTATATCCCAATGTACAGTATTTCTTCTCCCAAAGGAAGTATTAACTACAGTGACAATGCAACACGATAGTATCACCTGACTATTCTCATTTCATCTGACCCTTTCTGGTGCACAGAGCACTCCCACTCTTCACTCAACCCGGTGTGGTAGGCAGGGCAGGTATTATCAATTCCATTTTAGAGATAAATGACACAGACACTTCCCCCCATATCTTGACTGCAGAGACGCCTAGCTGGCTTGGCAAGTCAAGCTCTCCACTTTGTACCTGCAGACAGTGGTGGCAACTTCTCATCGAGAAGGGAGAAAGTAGTTAGAATTAAGTGTTTATCTTCTCACAGTCCTTGGAAGCCCACTGAGAAAATATTTCCCCTTTTATTTTCTGGCCCCACTAGGTGATAAGCCACAAAGAAAAGAAGTGTGTGGTTGAACTCTGGCCAAATGCTATCCCTGCTTTTGCTGGCTCCAGGGAAGAACGGGGCACGTTTGCTACTTCTGCAGGAAGATAGATAGACAGACAGACAGATAAAATTCAAAGAACAGTTACGCTGGGTGATCCTTAAGGCAAACACTAGGACAATGTCAAGAAGCCCCAAGAGCTGGAGGCAGTAAGTGGTCTGAATTTCACCTTCCCAGGATGTTTTCCCAGCACAGGAGGTGCCAAAGCACGATTTTAAATTGGAATCAGGTCTACATGACACAGGGAAAACTACACAAAACAACTGAGCCTCAGTGTGTCCATCTGTAACATAGAAACACATTAATTGACATGACACAGGCTCATCACCTGGCCCCTGACTGGTACACTTTTTCTTTCCCCATGACCCCCAACTTGACACCCACAGAAAAGAAAGCCTTGAGACTAAGCCACAAATCTCTCACTTTGACCTTTCCCTGGATCGCATATCTTGCAAATTTTTCCCTCCTCAAGTCCGATGAAAACTTTTCTTCACTAACGTTTGTTTCTTAAATGGTACACGGTGTTTGGCCCAGACAACCCTCAAGGTAATCAATAAAGCCTTATCAAGTTTATTTAACAAACCATAGTGCAGGCTATTAATCTCATCCACTTAGACTTCCTAAAAAACAAATCCATATTTTTATCCATTGCAGGAACAGTGACATTTAGGGGTGAAAAGAAACAATAAGAAAATCTACAACCTGAATTGGTTGAACAAACACAGACAAGAACTTCACAGAGTCAGTGAGGCAACAAGAACATCATTTAACTCAGTAGGCCTCATGTCTCCTAAATGCAAAATAGCCATCACCACAATTACCATCACCATCATCACCACTACTGACATCTCATTATCATCACCACAAGTATTAAGGCCCAGACTTTTTAGGACATTTATTTCTCATACACTCTCTGGTTATGTACTTTTAAGAATTGGAAAATAAAGCAGTAACCAATGAAAGAAAAGCAAAAATAATTTACAACTTGGAAAAATCGTGGCCATGAAAGGATGTGGCAGAAAGGGCAGGAGGATAATTTTGAAACCATCATGGAAGACAGGCTTTGTAATCAAGAAGAGAGAATAGGAAAGTGGCCAGTTTATTGTAGCCACTGAGGACTATTTGGGTGGGGGAGTTTGAGGGTCACAGGATTAAACACCCAGGCAAAGTACTCTCTGAAACACAAAGCATTTCTAAATTATCCTTGAATATAAATCCTCAAATCCTCTCCCACTTCGGCAGTGTAGGTGGAGAAGCGCTGCCAAAGAGAAGCCAGCTGGGAGATAGGAGACGCTGGTATCAGAAATGAGAATTCTCTGTTTCTGTTTGCAGCAGAGAAGGAGAAAGAGAGACTTCAGGGAGTAATTAACTGTCATGCCTAAGATTAATTGACGACCCTCCAGTTTTGCCCCAAACACAGATGTATTGGGATCAGGATGCAACCTTGAATACTAAAGGTGAAGGGAGAACAGTTATTTCTGGATTAGAGCAAACTGAATATGCAGAATTGTGCATGATGTCAAAATGTGAGCTCTTCAGCAGGGGAAGGCCATATATCATCACGCCCTTCCATAAAGTGACTTGTCAGAAGTGAGCTAAGGGCCTAAATTAGGAACCAGTATGTACCGGGAAATGTCTTGGTCACAAGTGGCCCACAACAAGCCAGTCATCTTGTGTCACAACTTTTGACACACCTTCCACCTCCCTATTTGGAATGAGAGGCTAAAAGGAACATTCGTTATGTTGGTGTCTACACTAGTAGGAATTCAGGCTCACAGCTTCTGACCTAGCGTGGTACTTTATCTCTGCCTCCAGAGCATATTTATGCAAGAAAGAGGGTAGTTTTCCCAGGAAGATCTCAAGGTGCCAAGACTGGGGCTGTTTTTCAAATGCAACGTTCCCATAATACCCTACTGTGTGCCCATCCTCCCATAATACCCCACTGTGTGCCCGTC
>NC_045450.1:6549233-6585274 GCF_002776525.5 Piliocolobus tephrosceles | reverse complement strand
CTCCCATAATACCCCACTGTGTGCCCGTCCTCCCATAATACCCCACTCTGTGCCCGTCCTGCCCATCCTCCAACACAACCCTGGGCAGGTTTTGTGTTGCAATGTCTCTACTAACTATTGGTGAAATTACTGATTCATATATGCATTTTAATCTAAGTTACCCCAAACCACAATAACAATGGAGAAAACAACATTTTTCATTTTACTTGCAACTAGCACCATGAATAACTGGTGATGTTACTGAAATCTTGACAATCAACAGATTGTCTTCCTGTGCCTTATTCAATAAAAAAGTATTTTTCAATTCCATCAAAATGTTGGGTTTCATTAACTAGTCACTGTTCATGTACAAAGTGCTAGAGCTATAAAAAATTAACAAGCCTTATGCTTGAGTAGTTTTTCCTCTGAAACAAGAGACATTTTAAACATATGAACATAAAATAATCTTAACAACAGGTGCTGTTGAGTGCTACTGTTGAGTACTGCTAAGTGTTCCATGAGCACCTTTTATTATTCTTACAACTATGTGATAATGGGTTTGAAGCCTATGTCCATTTTACAGATGAAGAAACTGAGGATTAGATAGCAGCCTATCTAAAGTCACACATTTCATAGAAGGCAGAGCTAAAATTTAAAGACAGAAAGTCTCCCTTAGGTCAGGAGATTGAGACCAACCTGGCCAATATGGCAAAATCCCGTCTCTACTAAAAATATAAAAATTAGCCAGGCATGGTGGCACATGCCTTTAATCCCAGCTATTTGGGAGGCTGAGGCAGGAGAATTGCTTGAACCTGGGAGTTGGAAGTTACAGTGAGCTGAGATAGTACCGTTGCACTCCAGCCTGGGACATACAGCAAGACTCTGTCTCAAAAAATAAAACAGAATAAAAAATAAAACCAGGAAGTCTAAATACAGGGTTCAGGTATTTCAGTACCAGTACCTAAAAAACAATACAGGTTTCATGGACTCATTCCATCTGGGAGAATCAAGGAACATTTTGCAAAGCTGACATTTGAGCTAGGTATTAAAGGATAGCGTTTCCCAAAAGAACAAAGCTGGAGGCACCACGCTACCTGACTTCAAATTATACTACAAGGCTACAGTAACCAAAACAGCATGGTACTGGTACCAAAACAGAGATATAGACCAATGGAACAGAACAGAGCCCTCAGAAATAATACCACACATCTACAGCCATCTGATATTTGACAAACCTGACAAAAACAAGAAATAGGGAAAGGATTCCCTATTTAATAAATGGTGCTGGTAAAATTGGCTAGCCATAAGTAGAAAGCTGAAACTAGATCCTTTCCTTACTCCTTATACGAAAATTAATTCAAGATGGATTAGACACCTAAATGTTAGATCTAAAACCATAAAAATCCTAGAAGAAAACCTAGGTAATACCATTCAGGACATAGGCATAGGCAAGGACTTCATGTCTAAAACACCAAAAGCAATGTCAACAAAAGCCAAAATTGACAAATGGGCTCTAATTAAACTAAAGAGCTTCTGCACAGCAAAAGAAACTACCATCAGAGTGAACAGGCCACCTACAGAATGCGAGAAAATTTTTGCAATCTATTCATCTGACAAAGGGCTAATATCCAGAACCTACAAAGAACTCAAACAAATTTACAAGAAAAAGACAAACAACCCCATCAAAAAGTGGGCAAAGGATATAAACAGACATTTCTCAAAAGAAGACATTCATACAGCCAACAGATACATGAAAAAATGCTCATGATCACTCACCATCAAAGAAATGCAAATCAAAACCATAATGAGATACCATCTCACACCAGTTAGAATGGCAATCATTAAAAAATCAGGAAACAACTGGTGCTGGAGAGGATGTGGAGAAACACTTTTACACTGTTGGTGGGACTGTAAACTAGTTCAACCATTTTGGAAAACAGTGTGGCAATTCCTCAAGGATCTGGAACTAGAAATACCATTTGACCCAGCCATCCCATTATTGGGTATATACCCAAAGGATTTTAAATCATGCTGCTATGAAGACACATGCACACGTATGTTTACTGTGGCACTATTCACAATAGCAAAGACTTGGAATCAACCCAAATGTCCATCAATGAAAGACTGGATTAAGAAAATGTGGCACATATACACCATGGAATACTATGCAGCCACAAAAACCGATGAGTGTCCTTTGTAGGGACATGCATACAGCTGGAAACCATCATTCTCAGCAAACTATTGCAAGAACAGAAAACCAAACACCACATGTTCTCACTCACAGGTGGGAACTGAACAATGAGATCACTTGGACACAGGAAGGGGAACATCACACACCGGGGCCTATTGTGGGGAGGGGGAGGGGTGAGGGATAGCATTAGGAGCTATACCTAATGTAAATGACGAATTAAAGGGTACAGCACACCAACATGGCACATGTATACATATGTAACAAACCTGCACGTTGTGCACATGTACCCTAGAACTGAAAGTATAATAATAATAATAATAACAAAATAAAAAATAAAGGATAGAGTGAAATTCACCCAAGAGGCCATTAGGGTGGGTGAGAGACTTCAGGCGGATGAAGGAGGTGTTCCAGATAAAAGAAAGAGCAGGTGCAAGTATGTTTATGGCTAACATTAGTTCAGAACAGTGGAGATATGGGGTAGGCTGAAGTCAGAGCAGGGGAGGGTTTTGAGAAACAGAATAAGAGAAGGCAGGCAGTTTAAAGAGATTATTTGGACTTAACTCTGTAGGCACTGAAAATAATGGAAGGATTTCGATCCATAAAAGGCTTCTTTACAATACAATTATTTTATGTAAA
This sequence comes from Piliocolobus tephrosceles, assembly GCF_002776525.5. Taxonomy (NCBI): domain Eukaryota; kingdom Metazoa; phylum Chordata; class Mammalia; order Primates; family Cercopithecidae; genus Piliocolobus; species Piliocolobus tephrosceles. The sequence goes on along the minus strand of NC_045450.1, from coordinate 6,582,468 downwards.
CAGAGGTTCATAAATGTCTGGTCTGAAGAGGAAACTTGGGAACAGTGTAATTGGCCATTTGGGTATGACCCAAAGCTGGTAGACAGCCTATTAGTTATGTCTCAGATTCTAAGAAAAATATGTCCAGTACCAAAATGGGAGGACTCTAAATCTCAGGCTCATATGTTTGGTTTTACGTAACACTCAACTGGAAACTTGTGAAGGTAGTTTGAGTAGAAGACTGGCACAAGCGCTGTCTCTGAGGAAGACAAGCCTAGCAGCTGAGCGTAAAACGGATGGGTCAGGAGAGGAAGAACACAGAAAAGTAAGCCTCTATGTCTCAGCATCCTTATCTATAAAGTGGGAATAATGAAATGACTGATCTTGGATAGCCATAGTGAGCATTATAGGATAAAATGAATGTCAAGTTTTGACCACAGTGCCTAGCACATAAGTAAACCTGTAATATATGCCCATTTCTTCTCTCCTTCTCTCCCTTCCTCCTTCTTTCCTTTCCTTCCTTCCTTTCTTTTCTTCCTTCCTTTACTTCTTCAGAAATTATTGAAGCCCGTGTCAAACATGTGCTACTTCTACACTGTTATTTCTCTGGTTGTTTTTGGTTTTGTTCTTGCTTTTCTTTTTGTACTCCAAATCCTTCTCTTCCTCCTTCATGTCGTCATTCTCCCTTTTTCTCTGTCTCTCTCTTTTTTCTCCTCCTCCCCCTTCCTCCTTATTACAATAAGAACAGGTATCATTATTACTGGAAACTGCATGACTATAGAAGAGGGTAGATCCTTGAACACTTCAGGAGACACCATTTTCGTGGTCATGTTACAGAGAGATGAGACACAGACAAAGGACATGTGAGGGGTATACAAATGTGTGGTGAGGGGAACACCAAGAATGCACCCCCACATACGTTCCTACACTTTCAACTGCTAAAGTACATTCACAAGCATCACTGCAACACAAATGAAAGGCTGTGAATGGATGGCTGCTTTTAAATGAAAAATCATTTAGTTGAGCTAAGTGTGATCATAGCAGGGGACTAAACCTGGCACTTAAAGGAGTGTAGCATCGATACATGTGGGCAAAAGAAAGGCAACTGACTCTCTTACCCTCTGAAAGACACAGAAGCTCTTAAACCTCCACACCATACCACAGAGACTCTCGGGAAGTCAGATTCAGATGAATATGATAAGACAAGTTGGAAGGGATTGCCTGTGTGTGTGTATGTGTGTATGTGTGTGTGTGTGTGTGTGTGTCACAAATGGCATGCTAAACATCTTTTTAAGCAAAGAGCATCCCCAAAGGATGGAAGATATGACTTTCACTAAGCGGCTCAAAAGCAGAAAGAGAGCTAGATGGAACGTGACACCTAGGGCTGATTATTTCTGGGTTCATCTAATGACAGTGAAGCTCATTCTTGACGACTAATGGCTACAAACTTACAGAGCAACATGGTCTATGCCTTGAGGTGTTGATTCTCTGTAAGGTAGACATGCACCATTTGGGCATGTGTTGAACCTTCTCCATCTTTATTTTCCCTATTTCTGTTTTTCCCATCAGCCCCTGTTTTCCACTTAGGGATCTCTTTCAGCCTGATGCCCCCTCAGACGACAGTATTGGATCATGTGACCCAGACCAAGCCAATGGGATCACGCCACCCTCTCACTTGCACTGATTGGCTCTCTCGTGGCCACAGAAACAAGATAAGGTCATGGTCTGCAGACCCTTTTTTTTTTTTTTTTTTTTCTTTTTGAGATGAAGTCTCACTCTTGTCTCCCAGGCTAGAGTGCAATGGCGTGATTTCAGCTCACTGCAACCTCCGCCTCCCAGGTTCAAGCAATTCTCCTGCCTTAGCCTCCCGAGTAGCTAGGATTACAGGTATGTGCCACCATGCCTGGCTAATTTTTGTATTTTTAGTAGAGACAGGGGTTTCACCATGTTGGCTAGGCTGGTCTTGAACTCCTGACCTCAGGTGATCCACCTGCCTCAGCCTCCCAAAGTGCTGGGATTACAGGCATGAGCCATCACTCCTGGCCTCATGGTGTCCAGACTTTTACACAGAGTCATGAGTCCAACATGCTCTGTCTTCACCCGAAAAGTGTTATGTATAGATATGAGGCCATCAGGAATGCTATCCAAGACCAAAGCTGACAGAATCACTACCGGCATCCCAGTCCCTTTGCCAGGCATTTGCTATGTGGCAACCACTGTGCTAAGTGCCCAGTGTTCACTAACTCATTTACTCTTACCTAAACCCCCAATATGCTCGGCGTTCTTACTCTAATTCGTTTACAGATGAAGTCTCTGAAGCTTAGAGAGCTACCTAAGATTTTACTTAAGAATGGGTGGTAGAGCTGGGATTTGAAGCCAGGCTAGAACTGGCTGACCTGGATTCTTCACTACTGTGCTATACTGATTGATGTGCTATTTTGTATTTTCAGAGTGGGAAGGAGACATGGATGAGAAGTAGAAATTCATAACAAAATTCTTCTGCTTCTTCTTTCCATCCCAATACAAAAGCTCATATCTAATGGCAAAAGATAGAAGGTCTATACAGAATTGACATTCTCTCTAGCTAAAAACCTTCAAAATAAAGTCAGACGACTACCCCTCAGGGGCCAGCATTGGATCATTTGACCTAGAGCAAAGCTTAGGCTTGTCTGTGGCCAAGCCAATGAGACTAGTCTATCCAGTTGTTCCTGTTGGCTGACTCTCCTGCGGCCATAGAAACAAGACAGCGATGTCATGGTCTCCAAAACACAAGACATCAAGGGTCCTCATAGCACTTGGGTACTAAACTAGAAAGTCTCACAAATATTCACATTTTCTTGGGAGAACTCTGGAAATGTGTAACATTGCCTAGGATCAGTCATGGGTGTCCATTGGAGGCAGAAGACTAAAACAGAAGCTCTTGTGTAATATCTGGTAACATCCAGCTTTGGTCCAGACCCTCTCCATTAGGCTTCGTTGGTGTGACACTGGAAATGTCCCATGCCTACCCCTCAACTCCATGACCTATACAAGAAAAACATGTTCAAGGCCTGAATGCAACATATTCCCTATCCTATCCGAGGCTTGAATTTTGAGCACTCTTGAGTGAAGTTTTATTAATCTAATGATAATGTATGTTTTTTGTTAAATACGTGCATAGATCTCCTGTTCTCTCACCCTTTTTTTAATCTTTTTTTTTTTTTTTTTTTTGATGCAGGGTCTTGCTCTGTTACCGAGGTTGGAGGGCAATGGTGTGATCATGGCTCACTGCAGCCTCAACCTCCTGGGCTCAAGCAATCCTACTACCTCAGCAACCCAAGTAAGTGGGACCACAGGCATGCACCATCATGCCTGGTGAATTCCTTTTTTTTTTTTTTTTTTTTTAATTTGTAGAGAAGGGAGGTCTCACTATGTTGTATAGGCTGGTCTTGAACTCCTGGGCTCAAGAGATCCTCTTGCCTTGGCCTCCCAGAGTGCTGGGATTATAGGTGTAAGCCACCATGTCCTGCTTGTTCTCTTATCCCTGTAGGGATAAGTCTTAGGGAAAGACCTGGCTGTTATGAAATACTGACATAATCTGAACTTTATGATATAGACACTTCTATAAACAACTGCACAGGCACTGGTTTCCTATAGAATCAAGATATTGTCAACAGAAGAAAACTGTGACTTCAAGTCTAGATACTTCAACAAAGAGGAAAGCCACTGGTGGAATTTGAATCATCTCTTCTGGACAACGTCTTCTTATAAAATCCATCTATAGTGCATGTCACTAATACATTCCATTTGCAAATTACTAACACCACCGCCTTTAATAAAGCAAAAGGTTTCTTTCTTCACCAGGGACTTAGTAAATATTAAAACTCCCTCTTTGGCGCTCATTCTAACCAGGGCAATTATGTATGAGGACTATTCACAATGGACTCAATTTGACAATAATTATTCTCAGCAATGCCAGTTGGTAGTTTCCATGGGCTCCTTGTCTCTGCAGACATGAAAACTAATTTTGATTCTAAAAGCGCATGTTTTAAAATTCTCCTATGTCAGTCCAGCGCCTAGGAACAGAGCAGGAAAATTCCCAGGTCTTCATTTTGCATATGATATTCTCCGTCTACCAAGAGGGATGCATTTCAGCTACATGATAGGCACTAAGAAAAAGCATGGAAGAAATTTTAGGCAGTTTGCATGTGTCAAGCCAGAGTGAACCAGCACACTGGCCCATTCCTCCCTATTTCCTGTGCACCCCATTTTATGGGGGCACCAACATATCTAAATATCATACTCTTCTCTCCTCCATCTTTCTCTTTTGGGATTTTCCAGGGGCTTTTCCACCAACCCAGTTTAAACACTAGGAGGCAAGCTGGGTTTTCTCCACTGCCTGCTCTTACACGGAAAAGCCATTCTGATCCATGCTACCTCAATGATCCTAGATGCCTTCAACCTAACTGGTACTTTTAAACATATACCCCCCAGAATTCATCATTTAACAGCTCGTTATAGCACTTGATGTTACCGTGGGAGACAGAAGCAGCCCAGACCACATTTCAAATCCACTCCTTGTCTTTCATGATTAAAATTATGAGTCAGCCACTAGTGAGTATTAGAGACGGCATATCCTTTTTTCTTTTTTTCTTTTTCTTAAGGGTGCAGTACTACTTAACAAATGACAGAAACCTTTAGCAGTCCGCCAGGTACTGACAACAAATTGTTGTCTTTTTTTAATAATCTGGGACAATCAAGCTGAGATTTCTCTGTGCCCAGATTTGGAGCCTCTCCAACCTTTAAACTTCATTGCCCAGTAGAGTATCCAACTGTGTTTGTGGCAGGGATACAGACTACTAAAATTCATTTGGTAGGGAGCCTCCAGAGGCATACACAGGCTTTCATCCTCCCGACTTCTCCATCACATGGAATCCAATGGACTCCAATTGCTTGGGTAGTCAGCGAACACATGAATGATAATAATGTGTTGTCATCTGTGCCTGCTGTCCCTCACCTGGTCTCCTCTGTGACCAAAAGCACATCCTTCTTAGTGAGGGAGCTTAGCCAGGTCAGGGACTCAGCGTGTCATCAAGAACAAGAGCAGAACGGCACCGGCAAACTGGGAGTTGGCTTCTGTGGCATCACATGTGACCTTCCACGAACAAAGGCAGTTCAAATCTCAAAAACACTTCAACTTGAGGTGACTGAAAAGCCGGCTTTCAGAGACGCTTGCAGAATCCAATAATGGTTCTGGTGTGGTTGTTCAATGCCAGCCACATGAGACAAAGGGGCTAATAAAAATAAATCTTTATAATGAGGAACAGAGCATACATATGTTTCCACTCTTCTCTTTCTCTATTGACTCCTATCAAAGAGCTCAGGATAGAGGAAGTTAAAGTCAGCAGCTTTCGGTCACTCTGAGCATCCCTAGGAAGGCTGCAGCCTGATGTGAAGCTGCTTCAATCACAGGAACAGACACCACCCCTGCCTTCAATCACATGTGGCCAAATGTCTAAGGTTGGCCAACTTCACGTCTGCCTTTGAGTAAACATCCCATCACTCATGGAGCGTCTCCTTCATTACGGGGGATATAGCTTATTTTACATCCCCTCAGATCTGACTTCTCCTACAGGTTTTTTTCTATTTTGAAAATTTTATATTTGTAATGTTTGCGGGAACGTGGTAAGTGTATATATTTATGGGTTACATGAGATATTTTGGTATAGACCTGAAATGCTTAATAATCACATCAGGGTAAGTGGGTCTCCATCTCCTTAAGCATTTATATTTTGTGCTGCAAACAATCCAATTATACTCTTTTACTTATTTTAAAATGCACACTTAAATTATTTTTGACTATAGTCACCCTGCTTTGCTAGCAAACACTAGGTCTTATTCATTCTTTTTAACTATGTTTTGTTCCTACAAACCATCCCCATTTCTTCCTTCCGCACTATCCTTCCCTGCCCCTGGTAACCATCCTTCTATTTTCTGTCTCCATGAGTTCAATTATTTTAAGTTTTAGCTCCCACAAATAAGCAAGAACATGCAAAGTTCCTCTTTCTGTACTTGGCCGATTTCACTTAGGATCAAGACCTCCAGTTCTATCTATGTTGTTGCAAATGACAGGCTCTCATTCTTTTTATAGCTGAATAGTACTCGATTGTGTGTATGTACCACATTTTCTTTATCCATTTATCTGACAAGGGATTAATACCCAGAATATATAAAGAGCTCAAATAACTTGATAGAAAAAAATTCTTCCATTTTAAATCTGTTGGCCAGCTCCCCGCAAAAAAAAAAAAAAAAAAAAAAAAAAAAAAAAACCTTTACCAGAGAAAAGGGTTTTATTGGAAAAACCTCCCCACCTTAAAAGGGGGGGGGGTTTTTAAAAAAAAAAAAAAAAAAAAGCACAACAAAATCTGGTTACTACTTTGAAATAAAATCAGTATTTTCTCAAGATAAGTGATATATTTTAAAATCTCATCCAAAAGGATGGTGCCATGTTGAACGATGATCTTAACTGCCATTAAAATAAAATCCTACAAAATAAAAACTTTACATTCATGTAGTACTGAGAAACCAGGTCTCAACCTGAGGCACAGATAATGAATACCATTAATGATAACAACAGTAGTAAGAATCATTTTTTTTTTTTTTTTGCTATTATTAGGTAGGTGCACATGTAAGTGAAGTTTTATTGTGATTACTTTTGCATCAACCTGATATCAATGGCAAATTTCTTCTCTAAATTTAATACAGAGCCTTAAATATGGCAAGTAATTCATTCTGTGAATCTAGGGGTAGAGAATTTTAGGATGAAGTAACCGCAGATGCAAAGGATGGAATGACCTTGCCATGTTTTGTGATGAGCAGGAGAGAGAGAAGTTCAAGAGAAACACAAAGAAGAAACAGCAATAGGAAATGTCTTTGAGGTAAGCGGAGATGAGATGTTACAGGACCTTATGGACTACAGTCATTTTTTCTCTTTTTCTAAACACAGTGGAACACCTTTGGAGGGTTTTAAGGGATTCGCTGAATTGTTTTCTTTTTTGTTTTTTTTTGAAATTTTTTTTTACTGTGGTTAAAAAACCCACATAATCTTAACAATTCTTAAGTGTACAGTTCAGTAGTGTTAAGTATATTTACATTACATTTGCTTTTTAAAGTTTTATGTTCAAGGGACAAGCACGGGTTTGTTACATAGGTAACTTATATCATAGGGTTTTGTTATACAGATTATTCCATCACCCAGGTAATAAGCCTAGTACCCATTAGTTATTTTTCCTGATCCTCTCCCTTCTTCTACCTTCCACCCTCCAAAAGGCCCCATGTGTGTTGTTCCCCTCTATGTGTCCATGAATTCTCATCATTTAGCTCTCAGTTATAAGTGAGAACATGCGGTATTTGGTTTTCTGTTCCTGCATTCGTTTGCTAAGGATAAAGGCCTCCAGCTCCATCCATGTCCCTGCAAAGGATATGATCTTGTTCTTTTTTTATGGCTGCATAGTATTCCATCATGTATATGTACCACATGTCCTTTATCCAGTCTATCACTGATGGGCATTTAGGTTGATTCCATGTCTTTTCTATTGTGAATAGTGATGCAATGAACATAAGTGTGTTTTGTACACACATCTGCAGAACTCTTTATCTTGCAAATCTGAAATCTCTACCCATTAAAACAAAACTCCCCATACGCCCTCCTCCTAGCCCTGGCCAACCACCACTCTACTTTCTGTCTTTATGAATTTGACTATTTTAGATACTTTATATAAGTGAAATCATACTGTATTTGTCTTTTTGGGACTATCTTATCTCTGTTAGCATAATGCCATTAAGGTTCATCCACGTTGGACATGTAACAGGATTTCTGTCCAGGCTGGAGTGCAGTGGTACAACCACAGCTAACTGCAGCTGCCACCTCCTGGACTCAGGGGATCCTCCCACCTCAGACTCTAGGTAGCTGGAACTACAAGTGTGTGCCACTAGGCCAGGCTATTTTTTATTTATTTATTATTTTGTGTGTGTGTGTGTGTGTGTGTGTGTGTGTGTGTGTGTGTGTGCACGCGCAGATGGGGGAGATGGGGTCTTGTTATGTTGCCCAGGTTGATTTCCAACTCCTAAGTTCAAGTAATCCTCCTGCCTTAGCCTCACAAAGTACTAGGATTACAGGCATTAGCCACCATGCCCAGCCCTTTCTTTCCCTTTTAAGGGTGAATAATATTCCATTGTATGGACAGACCACGTTTTGTATACCCATTTGAGTTGCTTCCACCTCTTTTTTTATTGTAAATATGCTGCTATGAAGATGGGTGTGCAGTTGATTTGTTTTAAGTAATTTTGGTTATCATGTGTATAATGGATTGGAGGAAGGTAAAACTAGGTCTTGGGGTGTCTGGTTAGGAAGCCATCTCTGCAGTGGAGGTGAGGAACGACGCTGGCTTGGAAGGGCACGGCAGTGGAAACATCAGAAGCGTACACTTAGGATGTACCTTGGAGGTAGGATTTGAAGGTAATGTTCACAGATGGACAGCATGGGGTTGAAAAGGAAGCTGTCATGAGCCCTCTAACACAATGAGCTCAGTGCCTGACATAAAGAAATAAAGAAATCCCACACTAAAGATCAGCTACTCTTAAGGCCGGGCATGGTGGCTCACGCCTGTAATCCCAGCACTTTGGGAGGTCAAGGCAGGTGGATCCCTTGAGGTCAGGAGTTTGAGACCGGCCTGGCCAACATGGCCAAACCCTGTCTCTACTAACAATTATAAAAATTAGCCAGATGTGGTGGCGTGCACCTGTAATCCCAGCTCTTCAGGAGGCTGAGGCACGAGAATCACCTGAACCCTGGAGGCAGAGGTTGCAGTAAGCTGAGATGGAGCCACTGCACTCCAGCCTGTGAGACAAAGCGAGACTCTGTTTCAAAAAAAAAAAAAAAATTAGCTGCTGTGATTGTTATTACCATTTAGACTGACAAATGCAACACCAGAGTTGAGTCTAGATGACACTGTGGGTCCACAGATGTCCCAAGTTTATAAATGGTCTCCACTTAACCCCGACACATACAGAGTCTCGGTTCATTCCCTCAGCCTTATTTCTTACTGCCTTTGACAATGAAAACCTCTCCTTGTGTTTCTCCAGCTAAGCCTTTTCCATCCTGATTCTGCCTTCAGCCAAGCTGTTTTCCCTACTGCAATGCCTTCCCCATAGACCTGAGTGTCTGGCTCTGCCCTCCAGCTCTCCGTCCTCCCCACTGGCTGCTGTCACTACATTTCCCCACTCTATTCTCTCTCCCATCCCACACAGTCCTCCCTTAGTCCAGAAGCATTGGTTTCTGCCTCCCACTTGGGGCACCTATGTGACCTGCCCACTCCTGTTGTCTGGAAGACTCTTTGCTTCTAATTAACTGTTTCTCATTTCTCCCACTCTCAGCTCAGTGCCACTTTCTCAGTCGGGCATGTCTGGATATATGCAACTGTGGGCCTTTGCTAACTGCTTTCATAGAATCAGGAACCTTTCGTTTAGGTCACCTATCCCAGACAGCTCAGATAGTAATTAGAGGTTTGCTATTGTGATGATGTGATTTCCTCTCCCATCCACATCACTAACCTCCTCTCCTAACCCTACTCAACTGTATGCTCCTAGGGAACAGGTTCTCTGTCACTTTTGTCCATTGTTTAACAGTGGCACCAGTCCCTTATGCCAACAATGAGTAGGATCTGGATACATTTGAAATGAATGAATGAGTTATCAGAACCATAGAACCATCGCCTCCAAGGAATTCTCTTCTGTACCACTCTTATGTATGTGATTTCTCCTTCTGTACCAAAGAGAACTACACATTTTCCTTCGAATGTCTCTTGCACATCTGTTTTCTCTGTCCCTTTAAATGAGTAGAGTTCTTGAGGATTGAATCAATACCTTATTTATTTCACCTCATCTCTCCTACACCCAAACATAAGCCAGGACTCCATAATCTCTGACTAGCTGTACGAGACACTGAGAACACACAGAGTAAACGTGTGTCTAAAAACCGCATTCGAGAATACCTAATATTTTTTAATTCTGATTTTACTTGGGATTTCCAAAATTCACATTCCTCCTGAAGGTAATGGGAGCATTTTGTTTCCAAATACTCTTTTCCTGTTAAAAAGTTCTTCCCAAATGCCATTTTTACTAATCATAAATGTGTGCATATTTACATTCTTTTATAAACAAAGCTCAATTGAGTGACGAATATCAGGGTGAAAAATGAGTGTCTACAAGCTTTACATTTCTGCTATTGACTGTGACATACTGAAAGTGATAACTATATAAAAGTGACTGACAATCAAGAGTTTTAAGGAACACTTCAAATTCATCCACTGAGCAAGAAACTGCATAACTAGGGCAGAAACCCACAAGTCTAGTGAAGGAAAAAAATAATAATTTGAGTAGACTTTGTTTTTTTAAAAAAATATTCATTTATTTATTCTTTGAGGTGGAGTCTCATTCTGTTGCCCAAGCTTGAGTACAGTGACACAATCTCAGCTCACTCCAACCTCTGCCTCCCAAGTTCAAGTGATTCTCTTGCCTCGGTCTCCCAAGTTAGCTGGGATTACAGGCACCTGCCATTTGCCCACTTAAAAAAATTACAATTTTTTTTTTGTAATTTTAGTAGAGACAGGTTTTCACCGTGTTGGGCAGCCTAGTCTTGAACTCCTGACCTTGTGATTCATCCACCTCGGCCTCCCAAAGTGCTGGAATTACAGGTGTGAGCCACCACACCTGGCTGGACTTTATTTTTTAAATAGAAGTGCCATTTTGACACACATTATTCTGCTCTTGTGAGATAAAGCTTGCAAGTATGCAATTCAGTTCATGTACACAGAGCTTTTAGAAAACATGGCAGTAGGAGAGGTCATACCTAAGATCCCTCACACTTGCCCATCTATCTACCTATATGAGGTGTCAAATGAGACTCAGTATGTTTGGAATGTAGATAGGCAGAGCTCATCCCTTGTTCTAGCTGCCTGTTACTTTGACTCCTCTGCACTTTTAATTAAGTTTCCCATAAGAAAAGTCCCAGGCAGATTTTCTCACTCTATACTACCCTGGCACACTGTGCATCCATAAACCAATGGAAGCATACACCAGTGCCAGCAGAATCAGAAAAGCAAACGCATTAGATCCCAAATGATCTCTGAAATAAACTGGCTGATGGTGAAGGGCAGGGGAATGTGAAGTTGAAGCTGGATGCACTGGTGCCTTTAATCCAAAGCAAATAGATTCCCAACAGGTGGACTGCAGAGAGGTTCAGAATCAGACATACTTGTCAGAACACCGTTGGTGCTAGCTCTATCATGCAGGCTTGCACAGCTCCCTGAAGATATGTGGTGCCTTATCCAGGGATTGCTCTTTGTCACTAGAGGTATATGACTACTGAGTACCTTACCTCTGGGCTACCATTTCACCGAAGGATTAAAAAAAATCCCAAAAAGCAAAATTATTAGTGGTGCTAAAACAACAAAAAATAAGGAAGATGCATAGATATAAGCAAATAGAAGGCTGCTCTTAAAAAGGGAGAGACTACATATATCTTGAATTCAAGGGCCAAAGATAATTTAAGGAAGAAGGTCCAGCTTAAGGAACATCCTCCTCACAGAGGATTATTCCCTTCAGTGCATGGCTTGCCTTAGAGAGGGCCAGGTAGATGCAAACAATGGGCACAAACTCATCCCATCCCTATTTGTATGTACCTTTTCCAGGTGACTGTGAAGCTTCCTCCATTGTGAGATATCACTTACTCTGGGATTGGCTGTGTGTCTTGCCTTGGTCAATTAGACATCAGAAAATACAACATATGCAAGGGCTGAAAGATGCTCCTCAGTTAGAGATTGCTAGATTGCTGCACTGGGCTCTCTGAGACTCAAGTTATCTTGCTGACCAAGCCTAAGCAAGCCTGCTAAAAAGGCCACAAAGAAGAAAACTGAGGCAACCTAGCAAATCACCAATTATGTGTGTCAAGACATTCTAGGCAATCCAACTTCAATGGTGTGAGTAAACCCACAGAAGAAACCAGCAGAAGAAATGTCCCACTGAGCCCAGCCCACATGGTCCACCTAGGGAAATGTGAACAAATATAAGATTTTTTTTAAGCCATGAAATATTGGAATTGTTTGTTACACAGCAAAAGCTAACTGTTACAAGAACAAGAGTGTTATGACTCCCCAGGCTTCTACAATCTCCTTTATTCCATTTAGTCTAAAGAAGTGGAAAGAGATAAACAAAGACTGCCCATAGGTAAGTATAGATATTTGGGGGCTGTGCTGAAGATTTAATGTTATTCTTATTTTAAAAAGTTATGAATACACATCATTAAAAAATCAGTGAATGCAAAATCACATGTAATAAATCGGTAGTATCCTCCTACCATGAAGTCTCAGCACACTTTGAATAATCATTATTCACAGTTTCTCAGGTCTTTTCACAATATATCCATGCATCCATATGTCTAAATCTTTATAAATACATATTATTATACAACTTTGTACCATCCTTTTCCCCATTTATCTACCTCTACATTTCTATCTCAGTTGAGTCAATATTATCATCTTTCCATAATATCACATTAAGGCCTACTTCATCCTTTAAGTGGCTGCATAGCATGACGGTTTACAAGTTGTAACATGGGATTGCTATAAAACGGACATAACCCCAGTTAGTATTTGGATTCAATCCAGAACCAGGGAAAATAGAATAGAATGCCAAGAAAGAAATGTCTTACATCTACGTCGAAAAAGGATGCTGATAATCATGATCCATCGGGGCACCTGACCCTAGAGGAGATGAGTCCTACATAGGGGTCTGTTAGTAATGGCAAAAATTAGCAGAGGTGAAAGAGTTAACAATGGAAAAGTTCCACATACAAAGACTTGCTAGCACAATTTATCCACCATCGATGCTTCCTCTCCCTCCCCTCCTTGACGTCTCTCATGGTAATTAATAATTACTAAAACATCCTATGTGTTAGGAACTATGCTAAGATGTTAAATGTAGAATGTCATACAATCTTTAAAATACTAGATGGGTTAGATTGCCATCCTATTTTACAGAGGAGCAAACTGAGACTTAAGGAGATTAAATAACTTGCCCAAGGGTTTTAGTGATGGAGTCAAGACCTAAGTTCTTACCTATACCACTGGTTTGGGAAACGTCTTTTTGGGATTTTCCTAGGGAACATCACACAGCTCAAGTTACAGGCCTTAAAGGTGGTATGCCAGGTAGGTCAGGGGTTCTGATGTCAACTTTCTATTGGACTACAACTATTGTACCTGATCTAGATCCCTACAGGTGGATCTGCATAGCTCCCCATGAGAAAGATATAATAGAAGCACAAAATTTCTCTACATCCTCCTACTAGTGAAAGCCAATGCCTGAAAGGACACTGAGGGAATTTTTAAGTTCCAGTTGGGTAATATTCTGTTATACAAGGAATGATCGAACCCATTCCCTGAAAACTAGGAAACCACGGTTATACCCTCATGACGCCCCAAGCCGGCATTAAGGACACACCATCCCTAGAAGAATGTAAACTTTACAAGAGCAGAAATCTTATCTATTTTGTTCACCACTATCTCCTCAGCACTTGCAAGGATCTCTGTCGAGGATTTTGTGAATCTATGAACAAGTAAAGCCAGAATGGAAGAAAACTAAGAATTTCCCCACAGTGTCAGCAAAGAGCCTGGAGGAATAATCATCCATTTTAGCAATTTGGGAAAGAATATGAAAAAGCAGTGCCTGGCACCCAGCACAGTGCCTGGTACATGTCAGTGGACTGGGTGAATGTCTTAGAATGAGATCAGATATGTCAGTAGAAGGATCTCTTGTCTATAAGAATGTTTAACTGGCATGACAAGGAGGCTCAGCAGAAAGACCTGTGAACTCATCAAGCAAGACTAGGGTCCACGGTCAGACTCCCATGGACAGTGAGAACATCCTACCCTGCTGAAGCAGCTCGGGGAGGAAGGGGCTCTGCCAGGAAGGGTAGGAAGAAAAGACAGGAAAATGACTGGACCAGAACACCAATCCAAAACTTAACAAGGGACAGGCAGAGGATAACTCTGGATGAAAAGAACTATTCCCCAAGGGCTGAGATAAAAAAGAATGGACAAGGTCAACTTGAAAACATGATGGTTTTTCTCCCGCACACATATCACAGTTGGTTTATAATCTTTGGGAGGAGAAGAATAATATCTTGACATGCAGTCAAGATGTTGTTAAGTGTTGATGTCAGCGTCCAAGTTTTCTAAAACCCTGGGTTCAATCCCTCTTCTTGCCATTCTTAAGCCTCTGTAGTTACAGTCCACGCACTTCAACTGCCTGTTCACCTTGACTCTTTTCCATGGCTGGATATTCATTTTCTTGAGGGAAGGTACTCTATTGTATTCAGAATATTATGGAACATCCCTGAGATGACTTAATCACTATTATTTCTGCAGAAGTTGATCTGTGTAGACCTTCCGACCCTTGGCCAAGTAGTGGGTGTTGGAGCTGCAATTTGCAGTCACTGTGCTTTGTGTGACTTGACAACATCATATAAATGGTCATCAAATATTCTCTAGTGAGAAGCTGTGTGTGTGTGTGTGTGTGTGTGTGTGTGTGCACATGTGCATCCATGTCTTTGTGCAGCAAAACAGAATGTGTATACATTGAAGCATGGTGTGTTGAACACAGATGATGGTCTTCTCACTAAAGGTCTCATTAAGTTTCTAGGCATTTTGCCAACTAGGAAGAGAAGATACCATTCTTTTAACTGTAACATGATGACCAGGTATTTAGAAAGAGTTGGCATGACTCAACAGGTTTATGTGTCAGCACGCAGACTTTCAAGAACGCCTCCTTCAACTTGTTTTTTAACCAAAGGAAATGACATCATTCACAACCAGTTCACAAAAGAAGAAATAAAATATTGTGGTAATTCAGTGATAAGGGTTTTCTAGAAAGGAGGCCCCAAGAAATGCTGAAAGCCCTCCATGAGGCGGCAGGTAAACATCAGAGAAAGCCCTTTTCAAAACAGAATATGTCCAATGTACTCACCCTTACCACATCCTTTTACCCGACTCCTTTGTAATCTAAGCAGCTGACAACTTCATTCAGCTGTTAGCAACAAGAGGAGGTATCGATTGCCCACGAATGCCCTAATGACTGGAGACTGGGACACAAACCATAAATGGAGACTTTCTGATTCCAAGTGAAATTATAGTTTGCCCTACAAGATTGCACAATAAATCAGGGGGAAAACCAGCCAACATAGGACTCTGGGGTCACTGAAGTGATGTTGACACATTACAATAATGAGAACTTGAAATACCTCATGCCTTATTGATTTTTAAGCTGAATCATTCCCACTGCAGAAGATTACAAGACTGTCTTGGAATCATGGCTCACACGGGAGATGCTGATGAAAAATACACCCAATCCAATCAAAATGAAAAGCTTTACTTGTACTTATTACAAATCTAATACCATTGTCCCTAGGCTGTGTGATAGGCACTTAACCTACAATGGGGTAAAAACACGTACTACAGTTTTTATTTTAATTAAGATTTTTCATACCTTTTTTTTTACACATGGCTCTTTGTGGTGTCTATACAGAAAAAAATGCCCCAAAGAAAACAGGCATAATGCCTCGATTAGTGCATAAAAGGCAATTTCTTTATGCTTTTCTAATTCCAGGGTAGCTTTCAAATTCCTTGCATCACCATATCATTTTGAAGAATGGAAAATCATGTCCTAACAACCAACTTATTTCCTAGTCAATAGGAGGAGATGCAGTCCACCAGCATCCAGCTTCCCCAGTAAACAAAGGCTGCCTGGCTGATAATTTCTTTTTCCCTGAAAAGTGCTCCATGGAGCTGCATAAACACAGTTGTGGGAAGCCAACTGGTGACATAAGTTAATTACTAACCTGTCACACAATCATAGAATGGTAATAATTTATTTTCACTGTTGCATTAACCATAAGTCGCTTTTTGCCAGTGGGGTGTATTGGAGGAGAAGGCTCCAAGGCATACTGCTACTTGCCATATAAGCCTATAGAAGGTGGTGTCAGTATTTTAGTTGAGGGATCAGATACAAACTGTACCATGGCTTTTACCATGCATATCTTGGCTTTAGGAGAGGAAGAACTAGCGGGTGGGAGTAACACTCTCTCTCCTCAATAGGACTCTGAAACATTCTCCAATTATTATCGATATAATTATTATTTAGATTTACCAGGACTTAATACATTGTAAATACAATACTCTGGGACAATCCAATGTGATCACACATTCTTTAGAAACACTTATCGAAGTCCTTAATATGGGCAGACATTGTGCTAGAAACTAATTATATATTGCTCACCTGTTCTCTGTCTTCATGAAGTTTATAGCCTATCATCACAATCTAATTGTTGGAGAGGAACACCTGCAGGCAAAATCTATGGGTCTAAAAGGGCCTGACTGCTGAACCAAGCCCCATGTCCTTCTGAGGAGGCTGACTGAAATAAATGAATGGCATTTAGAAGCTAATTGGTCTGTCTTCTCTTTCAGATAGCCTGATTGTTGTTCCTCTATTAATGAGATACAATGATGTTTTGCTCTTTCTGTCAATATATATTTCTGCTTATAAGCCTCTCTAAATTCTACTATCTCATTAATTTTATCAACCTCAGAATAACTAGCTGGAATTGTCATCCTTTTTTTTTTTTTTTTTTTTAGACAGAGTCCCTCTCTGTCACCCAGGCTTGAGCACAGTGGCACAATCTTGGCTCACAGCAACCTCCACCTCCCAGGTACTAGTGATTCTCCTGCCTCGGCTTCCCAAGTAGCTGGGACTACAGTCATGTGCCACCATGCCCAGCTATTTTTTATAATATTTTTAGTAGAGACAGGGTTTCATGATGCTGGCCAGGCTAGTCTCAAACTCCTGACCTCAGGTGATCACCTTGGCCTCCCAAAGCGTTGGGATTACAGGCGTGAGCCACAGTGCTCAGCCTGGAATTGTCATCTTTTGACATGGGTAATGGCCATTCTTGCACAGGTCATTAATTTATTTATTCATATGATTGAAAACCAGTGAATGATTTTAGGCACTTTCTCACACTTGTGAATAGAAAACAGGGCTGGGTGTCATGGCTCACACCTGTAATCCCAACACTTTGGGAGGCCAAGGTGGGTGGATCACTTGAAGTCAGGAGTTTGAGACCAGCCTGGCCAACATGATGAAACCCCGCCTCTACTAAAAATACAAAAATTAGCCGGGTGCGATGGCACCTGCCTGTAATCTCAGCTACTCAGGAGGCTGAGGCAGGAGAATCGCTTGAACCTGGAAGGCAGAGGTTGCAGTGAGCCAGGATTACGCCACTGCACTCCAGCCTGGGGGACAAGAGCAAAACTGTTCCAAAAAAAAAAAAAAGTTCAAAAATTGGTGTAAAGGATTTATACTGAAGGTTATTCCACACATCCTTGCTCCATTGGGGGCATTTTAAAGAGCTGTTCTTCTAATGTTCACACCAACTTCTTTCTACAAGGCCCTTCTGGGGCTTGAGACATGACTATTTATTTACAGAGTGAAAAGTAGCTGAGAACTGAAGAACTTTTAGAGAAAATTTGTGGAGACCATCAGGCTCCATGTCAAGGACACGTCTCAACAACATACTGAATCTTTGACCCACACATCCCAGCTACTCCCAACCTGAGAAGAGCTGGTCTGGAAGGCACTTCGCAAGCTCCTCCTCTTTCTCCAGCCTCAGTTACAGAACACAGTGGTTAAGCAAGCTGCTTGTGTGTTTAGTCTGCCTGTTGCCAAGTTCCTGGTCCACTCCGTATTAGCAGCATGATATTTGGTTAATTACTTTCTCTAAAATTGCTCCCTCATCTGTAAAACGAAGACCATGACTACTCATGCCACATAAGACGTTTGAGAGCCTGAAATAAGCCAACGAGATACAGTGCCTCTCGTAGGACTTGGCAGATACGATACTTAGTGCATTTTCTTTATCTTTGTCTTTTTTTTTCCCAAGATGGAGTTTCTCTTTTATTATGCAGGCTGGAGTGCAATGGCATGGTCTCAGCTCACCACGATCTCTGCCTCCCGAGTTCAAGCGACTCTCCTGCCTCAGCCTCCTGAGTAGCTGGGATTACAGACACCCGCCATCACACCAGGCTGATTTTTGCATTCTTAGTAGAGATGGGGTTTCACCATGTTTCCCAGGCTGGTCTCGAACTCCTGACCTCAAGTGATTCCCCCCCCCCCCGCCTCCCAAAGTGCTGGGATTACAGGCATGCACCACCGTGTCCGGCCAATACTCGGTATATTTTGGCTATGATGTGTTTCCCCAAGAGCATCAGTGTCTTCGCTTGCGGTAACTTGCTTTGATTTTCTGAGCCCAGTTCAAAAGGGGCAATGTAGTGCGCAACAGCTTTGCATAACTGCGTCTATACTGATACGTTCAAGCGGGCAGGCAAAATTGATTCCCGTCTGATTGTTGCTGTATGAGCAAGACTACAACACGGCTATTAAAAGTAAGGCACTGAGAAACAGTTGTAGCTGTTTAGAAACACAATGTAGCTATTCCAGCAACACAAACGCCTGGCGCAAAGCAGGTTCCCAATCCACTTGTTCAAATGAAAAGGAAAAAGTTGAAGCCTGCGAATGAAGAACAACAAACGAAGGAAGTTCCAAATATTAGGTCACACCACCATTTCCTTTCAAAGGAGTCACTGCCGCCATTTACGTCAGCAATCTACTCTAAATTTGCAGGACAGCAGAAAAAAAGCGCACATGCCGTTTATAAACACCAATTTACGAATACCAATGCGGTAAGCCATGCCGTTCCGAATTCCCTTGACCATGTTCTACAAGACACCCCAGAGTAGCACATATCTTTCTTGTTAACATTTCATGGAATCTTTCCATAAGCATACGCTTGTTCTTGTCTTCCACATTTTGTCCTGTCACTGCAACAGATGGCTTTACACTGACGCATATGAAAATATTAAATACTTTATAAGCCTGTTGGAAATATAAAATGCCTTTGGAGGAATGAGAAGCTCAAGGATTAATGTAAAGCAGCCAAACAATATTCTGTCACAAACAGATACCTTTATGTTGTGAATAAAACGGTCAATGAACAATTCCACATCTTCAATAGGTGCTGAGAAGGAGTGAGGGGTATTGAGTTTGCCATAGGAGAGATTTGGGCCATACCAAAAAAGCAGAACATACTGCTATTGAGAGCTGTTAAATATTACAGTGTGTAACCAAGGGAGGGTTGTGAAATCTACGTCTTGGAGATCCAAAAGCCATAAGAGGCATCCATCTGTCTGAAACGGCCAAATAAAGCAAGCTTAAAGGAAGAGCTGTGAGCTAAGGGATGATGAAGTCAGCTAGCTGATTATTCTATATACTCAACTTCATTTATTATTTCTTTTCAGGGCAATATTAATAGATGTTTACTCGAAATGAATATTACTGTCTCAGCCAACCCATAAGTTCTTTCCAACCCACCTATGAAAGTGGGGACATCATCTTATGGGTGTCTGTCTGGCCAGGTGCGGTAGCTTGAACCTGTAATCCTAGCGCTTTGGGAGGCCAAGGCGGGGTGCATCACCTGAGGTCAGGAGTTCGAGACCAGCCTGGGAAACATAGTAAAACCCCATCTCTACTAAAAATACAAAAATTAGCCAGGCATGGTGGCAGGCACCTATAATCCCAGCAATTCAGGAGGCTGTGCCAAGAGAATCACTTGAACCCAGGGGGGCAGAAGCTGCAGTGAGCTGAGATCTTGCCACTTCACTCCCGCATGGGTGAAAGAGTGAAACTTCATCTAAAAATAAATAAATAAATAAACAAACAAATCAATAAATAAATAAAAGAAAGTGGAGACATCGATCAGTGGTTAACATGAGGGGTTCTCCAGCCAGACTGACTACCTCTAAGTGACAATGACTATAGAACCTTGGGCAAGTTACTTAACCATTTTGTGCTTGGTGCTTCCTCCATAAGTAAGAATAACAGTAGTACATACTTCATAAGGCTGCTCTGAGGATAAATGAGTTAGCATACGTAACAGGCTTAGAATACAGCCTGGCATATGGTGGATGCTACATAAATGCTGGCTATTCTTTGCAGTTAGTGCTGTGTTTATGTAAAAATAAACATGAAGACGTGGGAACAATTTTTTTTTTTTCGTTGTATCGGTTTGTATGCAACTGGCATTGACTTCCAATGGGTGCAACTTATTGATGTGTTCCATACTATGCATAAATCAGAGATCGCCAAAGACCATTCCTAGGCATTTATCCCAGAGAAGGGAAACTCGTGGTCATGCAAAAACCTATCCACAAATTTTCAAGAAAGCTTTATTTGTGACGATCAAAGCCACCCCAGACATCCTTCAACAGGTGAATGGTTAAACTGTGGTACATATACACACCATGCGATTTTACTGATGTAACAATATAGGCACAACTCCAGGGAATGATGAGTAAAAAAGCCCGTCCCAGAAGCCTAAGCACTGTGTGATTCCACTTACATACCATTTTTGAAAAAACAAAGATTTACAAATGGAAGGCAGATTGATGATCGACACGGGTTAAGAACAGAGGTGGGTGGTCGCTAGAGGTAGCTGTGGCTATACAAATGGAACCTCAGGATGGAAGAGCTCAAAATCGTACCTGTCGTGGGTGGATACAGAAACCTACACATGAGGAAGTTGTGCAGAACTATATATACACACACACAAATACGTGCAAGGAACCTTAGGGAAATTCAAATAAGGTCAGTGGATTGCAGCCATGCCAATATCCTGCATATGATATGATGCTACAGTTTGGTAAAATATTACCATTAGAGAAAAGTTTACAAGAGATTTCTCTCTATTTTCTTACAACTGCATATGCTACGTTTATCTCTGTAAAAATTTCAATTAAGAACATTGCCAAAGCCTAAATGCAGATGAAGAATGAAAGTTTTCAATACACTGGAGTGATCGCCAACCTCCTCTATGTATCTTCCGGTATACAGGAAAATACTACTCATTAAAAATCATGCTGATGGTACTGTAGATGTGTTATGAAACTATTTAATGAAAAATGAGGATTTCTTGTACTTAACATTGCACAGTTTATACTGATGATTTCTAGCTTTTGTATATTCAGTTGGCGTGTTTAAAGGAATTGAAATCTGCCGAGTGAAGTGCATAGGTTTCTGAAGCAATCTGAACAGCACCTGCCTTTCTCTGAAGTGTTTTATTATTCTGAGTCAGGCCAGCTGAATCTCCCAAGGTATGAAGTTCAGTTTGAGATAAAAATATTTTATCTGCCCTTACAGCAAATTGAAAGGCTATATAAAGGGTTTTGTTATTGCAGTGTTTTCATAAATATATAGTAAACATCTTTCACAGTGGGAAATTCAGCACAAAATACAATTTTCAAACACGGCCATTCATGTGGCTTGCACAGGAAGATAAAATGACCCAGAGATGAATTTAAAAAATAATAGTACTGTATACAACTTTTAGCAGCCTACAGTCCCTGACAAACACACGCAGCTGGGAGGATAAGGATCATGATTTTGCAGTACCGGCGATGAATGACAAGTGTATACAGCAACAGGGAAATTTGATTTTCTTCTGTGGCCCAACCATTACTGTTAACACTTAGAGTTCTCATTTTTAGGAAATTCCAATACCCGCCCCCCACCCCATTCCAGAGAGGATGCTGACCCCAAACCTTAACCAGAACATAACTTTGAATCGAATGATTTTCAGTTTTATCTTTTCTAAGGCTCAAATACCTTTTCAAAGCAATTTAGGTTACCTATGTCTAACACAGACTATCTATGTTGGTATCTAAGCTGATCTATCTCAGCTCAGGGGTAAAGTGATCACAGGTTGTTTGCAAAATGCAAGCTTTTCCTTTAAGTATTTTTTAATTATCCAAGTAGGGCATCTTTGTTGAAAATCACAAAGAATAAAAGTGCAATCTTAAAAGCAAAAGCTCCATCTCTCCCCTGCCCCTCTCTTAGTCATGGTGCACAGCTACAACCAAGATTATCACTGTTCAGAGTCCCTTCGTGATCTTTTGCAGTGTTGCCCTCTACGTAAAACAATTGCATGTGTATGTTTGTTCTCTAACAAAGTATTTCAAACAGATTTCTGAGTTTTGGGTTCTTCCTCACTCATCACATCTTAGATGTAGTTTTACATCCAGGAAAATCCACTTTATTTCTACAAAGGTTCTTGACCTCCAATCCCCTCTCCATAGGTATTTCGTCTGTTCCAGTTTCCTTCTGACTGTGCACGGTGCTGCAGTGAACCAAGCTGCATCTTCACAAACTTGAGCGATCACATAGATTCCAGAGGCAGAAAGACTGGATCAAAAGCACATATTTATTTATTTATTTATTTATTTATTTATTTATTTGGTTATTTATTTTCGAGACAGAGTCTCGCTCTGTCACCCAGGCTGGAGTACAGTGGCGTGATCTCGGCTCACTGCAACCTCCACCTCCCAGGTTCAAGTGATTATCCTGCCTCAGCCTCCTGAATAGCTGCGACTACAGGTGCCTGCCACCACGCCTGGCAAACTTTTGTATTTTTACCATGTTTCACCATTGGGTGAAACCATGTTGGCAAGGCTGGTCTCGAACTCCTGACCTCATGATCCTCCTGCCTTGGCCTCCCAAAGTGTTGGATTCCAGGCATGGGCCACCGTGTCCTGCCTACTTTTTTAAAATAAAAATTCCCAAATATTCCCCTACAGAAGAAAGCACTATTCCACATTCTAACAGTATATAAAATGCCTGTTTCATCAACAAATTGTTTTCCAATACAATATATAAAGCTTTCATATATATAGGTGAAACTTTCACACACCCACATATGTACATTTTCATATACTTGTTATATTTATTTTTCCAAAAACTATACTCA
This sequence comes from Piliocolobus tephrosceles, assembly GCF_002776525.5. Classification (NCBI taxonomy): domain Eukaryota; kingdom Metazoa; phylum Chordata; class Mammalia; order Primates; family Cercopithecidae; genus Piliocolobus; species Piliocolobus tephrosceles. The sequence goes on along the minus strand of NC_045450.1, from coordinate 6,559,547 downwards.
TGTCCTTTGCCAATTTGTCTTCTCCATTATTATTCAGTCTATGTCTACTCATCTATCCATTCATTTACCCATCCACCCATCTATCCAAAATATCCAGCCCCTTGCCTAATTTGCCAAGATGATAAGAAGGTTAATCCTAATAGGTGAGTTATAGGAACTTTCTATAGCTACATAAATCTCTTCATCTACATCAGATTCATGTTTTACCAATGTTAGAACAATGATTCCTATAGCTTTGGGTCAAAAAAATAGGGAAAGGGATTTCGAAGCCTCAAAGCTTCAAATTTGATGAGCAGCCCTTTTACTCATTAGCTGTTGGTAACCCTTGAAAAATCATCCCGTTTCAGCCTTCACTCATGAGCACTGGGTATAACAACCACATCTGCCTCATAGGGCTGCTGGAAATATTCAGGCCTATATTGCGTATCTGGGAATTAGCAGTGTCTAGCTTATTGCAGGCACTCAACAGACAATATCGGTAAGAAGGATACATGATGTGCAGTTCCAAATACTGAACAATTAGCTAGTGCATTACAACAAAATCGGGTTTCTCTATCAGAAGCAGAATTTGAATCCTGAACCACTTATTACATTGATGTAACTTCTATATGTTTACAATCCTAGGAAAATTTCACAATCAAGACTGGGCAGAAATTCATTGAGTTTTGGGTACACTCTTTTTAATGGCACACAAGGTTTATCACTAGCCATCTTTATTTCTAAAAGGAGGTTCACCTTAAGATGTGGAAGTATTACATATTCTGGATATGGAATTAAAATGGCTATTTTAAAACCAACTTCCCGTTCTTTCTTTCATCAATTAAACTATATATAATAGCTTAACTATATATCTATAGTTTACATGTAGATATAGACTATATGTAGACTATGTAGCTTATAGTCTATACATAAGTTACATATCTATAGCTTAACTATAGATATCACTATATATATGTGTATAATTTAAATTTTAATACTGAATGCTAATAGATAGTATCTACAGAACTTTACCGGGTAGTCTTGGCTATGTGGGTTCATCTCATTTATTTTACCACTGAACAACAAATTCTGGTTTCATTTTAAACCATTTCCTGAACCAACACTTAGATGAAATAGGTATTCCACAAAAGCCAATTCGATGAACTGTATTAAAAAAGGACATTTGACGATAATGGATCCAACATCAGTCTTTTGACAGTTCTGAAATGGGATTCACTCTTCGCTTTCTTTGTTCAAATCTGAGTTCATTGGGCCTGAAATAAAAAGGAAGAGCAGTAATGGTTTCTACTTCCAGCCCAGTTCCTAAGCTGTCTCCACGCTGGGAGGAGGTAGCCCAAGAACCCTTTTCGCGACTTTAATATTGCTCCATGGCCAGATACAAGTTCTTCGTGGGTGACCCTTTCTCTCGTATATAAAAAAATCCACATCCTGCCTCAGGTAAAATGCAGTCCATACTTGTAATTTGTGGTTAAGCATCTCTGAGCTTTTGGCAGGGCAATAAATAGTAAGCAGATACCTATGCTCAACACTTAAATAATGTACACATTTACATTGGTAAGCTGGGGACAACTGGTATGAAACTGAAGCCTGTCAGACCCGTATTTCCCACCATGGTGGACTGTATTCGAGATGCGAGACATTTTCAGGTAGAAACCCATACATATCCTTGATAAGAAATTTTGAAAAATACAAACTGTTCCATCCATGTAGTCATTTATTCAACTGAAGTTCATTGAGGTTCTCTACTTCTGTCTTAGTTTTCTGGATATTCTGGTATGTATTTAATTGCAAACTTGCAAAATCTTTTTTTTTCCCTTCTGAAGCAGAATAAAATGTGTCAAATTGGCATTTCTATTTAAAAATATACTTAAATTGTTTTTCTTTTCATAGCATTTGCTATTCACTAAAAACTCAACTGAGACTGAGATAGGCATGGTCATTCCCGTGGCTGAAATACAGCACAACAAACAGCCTGGCATTAGCTGAGATGAAGCTGGGAATCAAGGTACTCACATCCACCACCATCCACCTGGCACGGACCACACGGGGCTCCCTAGAACATTTTAAGAGCATCAGAAAGCGAAGAGTTAAGTTTCTTGAAGACACCTTAAGAGATCCAGATGAAGAATTTCTCTCTATTTTTCCAACATCACAGTTAAGTAGTGAATAAAATGGAGATCACTCATCCTGCAAATTGTGCCCTCCTGCACATTAGTGTTTTTCTTTGGCAACTTTTTTGTTGTTGGAAGTGGTCATGGTAGAGAGAAGTCACAAGGCCTCCTGACCCAGGTGAAGTGCATACACCGGAGGATTTAAATACAACATGTAAAGCTGTGAGCATTATCACTCATGCTCTTTCAAAAACAGTTAAGTCCGTTTTCTTCATCAACCACTCCAAAATGAGACTAAAAATGTCTTTTGTTTCAAAACTTGGGTGAAGATGGTGCCTCAACACTTGTGCTTCTGTAGGTTTACAAGCTCATATTACTAAAGTACATGAGAAAGTGGCTAGGAACAGACTTTGGAGTTTAAATACCAGGTCTGCCACTTAGAAGCTGTGTGATCTCATAAAGATGACTCAACTTCTCTGGGTGTCTGTTCCCTCTCTGTAAAAAGTAGATTAAAAACAATAACAATCTCCTAGGCTTATCTTAAAGATTCAATGAATTCATATTTTAAAGCATTTGCAACCATGCTCGGCAAATATGAAATATTATTTATTTAAACAAATAAACCAATAAACCTATGTGCCAAACCTTTAAAGATAAGAAAATAATGCTATTTGAATACTGAGGGTAAAGAAGGACCATAAGGGAAAGTTGTTAGAATTGCTCTTTCATTATTCATTTAGTGACGTTACATTTCTCTTCTAGTGACACAAGTACCAGGGAAAGAAATTTCATTTTCCAGCACTTGTCGTACTAAACAGTAAGTAAATCAGAAAAAAAAAAAAGGCACTTTAAATCACAATGACCCATGCCATATTTATAAAGATGTTCCAAGGAAGCAGCTGTAACAATTTTAGCATCAGACTGTAAGGAAATAAGGACCGTCTGACTTTGCATCATGATCCTATTTGCAGTATCCAACCAGAGATTTTAAATGTTTAATAATTGAAATTCACATACCTTCTCCCCTCTCTTGAAAAATCAGACCATGTTTATATTAGACTATCACTGACATTACCTAGGGTATAATTACTCAGCTGTGGCAGTGTTGGTTTGGGGCCAGGTAATTTGTTTTTGTTTTACGGGAGGGAGCCGTCCTGTGCATCCTAGGATGTTCAGTGGCATCCCTGGTCTCTATCCACTAAATCTCAGGAGCAATCCCTGCCCACTATGAACACAAAAACTGTCTTCAAAATGTTGTTAAGTATTGTTATGAGTTAGGGGAGGAAACTGTCCCTGTTTCAGAACCCCTAACCTAGTGTATCTGTTAAGTACCAATTTGTGTAAACAAATTCTAAATGCTAAATTCTAAACTCAGATTAATAAATTTCAATGGTACCTGAGCATATTGGAATCAGAAAAATTTGGAGTCTAATCACTTTTTCTTATTACAAAAAGTCTTGAATATTGTTTCCCCGTCTCTAAATTAGGCATGGTCATACCTACCTTGCAGAGTTGTGAGAACAGAGAATATACATAGAAGCTCCCCGTCCAGTGTCTGATGCACAGAGAGAGTCAGTAAGTGCCCAGGAAGAAATCGGCATTGTATTGTTATTGCTGTTTCTGTTGACAGGTTATCACATCCTCATCCTCATCATTTTAACAGAATTGGAATCCCTGTACTTAACACATTCAGTCAACCACAATAAATCCAACTAGTACTTACATCTTCTTTGCACACAACAACTGATTTCCTTACAACTAGAGACTGCAGCTAAACAACAAAGAAATACATCCACAGTACTGTGGCAAATGCAGATGAAGAATTATCATGAAGAGCAAAGGAAGGACTGGCAGAGGCCTTCCTCATATACCATCCTTTAGGGGTCTTCTCTGTAAAACAAACATTGGGCAAATAATGCACTTTGATTTGTTTGGTTGTTGCTGTTTTTCTGTATTGGATTGAAAGTGTGGAATAAATGGTGCTGGGAGACGAGCTTTTTGAGTATGTATTTGTGTCTGTGTACACTCTTTGTGTGAACAAGTTAATCCAAACCAGGTTAGAAAACTTAACGAACGAACCAAAAACTACAGATAATTAAAACGGCTGGTTTTGACTACTAATTAGTGTTTAAGAACAAAAGGACCATTTTAAATAATAGGGAGAGATTTGGCTAATTAGATAAACATGAATCTAGAATTCCAGACATTAGGAATAGAGAAAAAGTAATGAACATGCCCACCACTGCATAGTATTTTATATTTGTATAATTTTTTTTACACGTATCACTGCCATCTTTGGAAGCTGAAAACACTAGTTCTACTATAATTGTATCTTTTCTTGAAAAGTCTTTCCTGGCCTTCATGACATTGAAGCTTGCCGACAGATTATTCACTATTGATAAATGCTAAGAAACTAACCACTGCTCTTTTCTTTTAAACCCAGCCAAAATAACTTCAGGAGAACTTGCAAGCACAAAATTATGTTACGAATATCCAATTGATCCTATTTACATTTTCTACATCAAAGTATTCAGACATCATAAGCAAACGAGAAATGGGGACCCTCCCAATACCCTATAGGTTATGCAAGCACCTCACCAGAAAGAACACTTTGAAATTTTTATGGAGCAGGAAAAATCAGAAGCATATTAATCTAGGCAGTGAAATTGGGCTTTCTGTCATTTTTAATTGCTTGAATTCATAACCTAGTTTTGCTGAATCAAAAACGAGTTGCTGTAGCTGACATAAGCTGTTTTGGCCTTTTGGGCACACACGCACACACAGAAAGCCCACAACTTTCCATAGAAACTTTATTTAGCTTCATAAAAACACACCCTGAAAACTGTTCAGGACATTATCGTTGCTGAATAATTTAATATGTAATGGTTTCCAAACCAATCACTGTGTGTTAAATGCTGACTTTTAAAGGCGTTTTTTTCTTTCTCTTGGTGCCGTGCAAGCACAGGGGGTTCAGCAGGAATCCTAAATCCTTGAGACTGCTGTTCTGATTATCTATGATTTAATTGAAATCAAATTATGCATGAGAATGCATAATTGTAAAATTCTTCTCTCATTTGCTGCTGTTGACGACTGCTCATAATATACACAAACATACAAGCCTGCATGAAAATGAAAGAAAACAGAACAAAAATGTATACCCATGAATGCAAACAAATATTTGACATTTTAACACACTCCAAAGTTTTTGGATCCATAACAAAATTAAGTCTAAAATACAAAAAAAAAATTAAGGGTCCATGCTTTTTCCTCCTCATTTATTTTTATGTTCATCGTAAAATCAACACAAGATGGAGATTGAAGTCTCATAGGCAGGACTTTTAATCCCAACAGAATTACTTTCCAAGAACTTACGCCAACTCCCTGTGATAACTTTGAGACTAACACACATGAAGTTTTTAAAATAAAAGCTAAAAGTTAAACACAAATAAGTTTAATTAATAATCATTTTATTAGTTCAGAAATCTTCCTTTCAGATCACTTTTCATTTCTCCAGATTACTACTTTGCTGAAAACCTAACATAAAAATTATAAATTTACACAGAAAATATTTATTTATTTATTTAGCTCAAGATTGACCCATTCAAGCAGGTTCTCTATAATCAAATCAAAGACAACAACGAGGAGTACCTGGATCCTCAAAATGTAAGTCATATAAGTCAATTAGTGTTATAAAATATGACATTATATTTTCAACATATTGCAACTATAGTTTACGGAAGGTAATCAATGCTAAAAAAAAAAAAAATTCCCTTTGCTGAGATCTACTTCAACTTTTGTATCGTACTCCTAGTAGAGAGAGGAAAAAAAAAAAAAGAAAAATAATTAGCTGGTCCTTTTTAAAAGCCAAAAGGAACACAGTCTCATACAAAAAAGAAAAATCACTTTTGTTATGCTTCAATTACCTGGCCCATAAGTCAGCGCTGACAGTTATTTCTACCAAGTCTGAGTAAATACAGATTAAAATGAATCCAGACTCTAAAATTAAGACAAGTGATAGGGAAAACAGAAGTTCGAAGGATAAGATTTTAGGAGACAAATGTAAAAATACGCTTAGCCCAATAAAGTCATGAGACAAAAAGTAATTTTGTATAATCCCTCCATTTGTGGTAACAGAAAAGATTCTGCTTTTTTCACATGGTAAAAGCATTTCTAAGAGTCTAGTTGCTTGGTTAAAATGAAATGACAAAAAAAGTTGGAATATTCACTTTTTATAAGACTGATGTACAGTGTAATTGCCTGATAGTAAATAATTATTGTAGATGAACGGAGAATTCCTAAAAGAAAAATAATAAAAATAAAAACTGGCTCCGGTGGTCCTCCAGTGTGCAAAACATTCGTTGAAGTGTAGCAAAAGATACCTAAAAGGTTTCTGTGCACCAAGTAAAACAGTAAAGAGAGACAGATGGAAAGAAATACACACAGATGAAAAAAAATGGGAGGAGGAGGAAGAAATACCCAGAAGGAGACCAAGAGAGAGAAGACAGAGAAAGAAGAGGGGTAAGAGAGAGAGACGGAGGAACTCCTTCTACATGTCCCCCTACCTCACTCTTCAGATCAACAATTCCTTCTTCATAACCTCTAAGTATTCTAATAGAGGGGAGGCATCACATGTGTGGGGAGTGTGGGCAGATGAGACTTGGAAAATCTTGCTTCTTATGTGAAAAGCCTAAATTCCTGTGAGCCTGAGTGGCAAGCAGCTGTTGCTGATTGACTTGCATTTACTTACTTGAAGAACAAACCTCTTTAAACTTAATCATAGCAAACCACAAAAGCAAGTTACTCCATGCCACAAACACCCTTTTACTCCACGCTCTTTGGATTTTCCAGCACACACTTTGATTAAAAAAAAAAAAAAAAAAAAAAAAAAAGGGAACACGCTGGAGAAAGATGTTACAATTTTAAACCAAACAATTTACTACTCAGGTACCCTAATAAAGAGAGGATCACACAATTATTTTTGCCTGCTTCAGCAATAAACCACATTCATTTCTGTGTGACCAAAATTGAAACCATGTCAACAATGAGTAAATTCTTCTACGTGAAGACACTCAAAGTGACTCTCTTAGCAAATAATTTCATAACGTTTTACTAAGATGACACTGCCAACAAAACTTTTGGATTCACAATTCCGCTTGGAGCCCTCTTAAGTGGGAAGGTGGAAAATGCAACTCTTTTGTCAAAAGAAATAATAAACACCCCAATTTCCCCATAATCTGAAAATAAAGGCTAGAGGGATGAGCTGCGCTTGAGAGGCTAGGTGATCCTTGTAGACTGACGAATGTCATATTCGACACTCTGTATATATATACTCTTTAAATGCATAACAGTTCCTTCCATCACTTGAGAAGGCAAAGTACATTTCTCCCGTTTGATCTCAGAGGAAGGCAACTCTTATTCCATGTCATAAAATGGTACAGAGCTTATTTCTCAAGTCGAAGCGTATTCAGTATTGTCAATTTAATCTCTCTTCCATGGGAATCAAGCAGAGAAGATAGAGTACACCAGCGCAACTAGCATGGTGGACATGTTTACACAGACATGCAGCGCATATGCTCACACTTGCACACACATGCTCTCTTGCAACGTGAGCATGCCAACTTCGCAAATGCACGACCCATCTGGCCATTCATTTCATAGACCTCTCATTTCCAGAACCGCGCATCTCTTGCAAAACCATGGCTAGCCTATTGGGACTTTTATATCGGTTCTTAATAAACGCTTATTCATCTCTGGGAATAAAGTTAAACGGAGCCAATGAGCATTGTCAAGGAAGTTGCCCACTAACTTCCAGTGGGTAAAGAAAATCGACGCATCTCCGGGCTCCCCAATCCCTCTAAAAGCCCCCTCGCCCTCTCCAAGCGTCCAGGCCACCCCCACAACGGGACGCCCAGGGCGAGCCCTGAGCTCAGCCTCCGAGGTCCCCGGAGCTGGAGCTCGGCTTACATACCGCGTCCCATTCACGCGCTGCAAACGCAGCCTCATCCTTCCATCGCCGGTTTGGGTTTCCCGGATTCCATCCGCGGCCAAGTCCCCTATTCTAATCAGCAGCCCGGAGGCGCACACGCCGCCACCGTCTCTGCGCTAACGTTGGACAGCGGCTGACGGCTGCTCCTCTGCCACAGGCAGCCAAAAATGTCAATTTGCACACTCCTCCCCCTGTCGCCCGCCCCCGTCCCTCTGCAACCCCCTCCCGCGGAGTCAGTGGGCTTCAGGAAGCCTCTGCAGAAGCTGCCTGGTCTCCCCTCCCTCCCTCTCTCCCTCTTTCTCTCCTTCCCTGACAGTGTTTTAGAGTCTTCTTCGCTCGCCTTACCTGAAGGGCATCTCCCACGACTGCAATTAGCTGCCAAGATTTCATTGTCGGCTGCAAAGTGCCTCCTGTTTCCTCACCGAGAGAACACAGCACGGGAGAAGTCCGAGGCAACAGCAAACGGCACCCACGTGCTAGCAATGTAAATGACTCCAGTCATCTGTCGTGCGCGCCGCGCGCCTTCGCTCGCCCGGGCTGCCTGGCACGGCCGCCAGCAGGTGCAGAACGCCCCGAGTGCGCGGGCGCGCGAGAGCGAGCAGCCCGTGCAAGGAGGCAATCAACACCCGGGCGCACACAAAGGGAGGTCACCGCGACGCCCGCGCCCAGGTCCGGCTTCCCCGGCCGGCCTTGGCCTCTGTCCTCTCCAAAACGCTCGCCAATTTAGACGCCCAATGTTTTTGCAAAGTCTTGCAGCTGGGGGAAGGCGGTGGATACTGGGGCTGCGTGGGTCCCGCCCCCACGGGTCGGAAGCACTTGCAAAGCTCCAAGCTGGCGGCGATATCTCGCCGCTTGCCGTCTCTCTCCCGCACGTGTCCCTTCCCTTGTTCTTTCAGGCATTAAATATGTACCACATGACAGAATAGGGCACCTTGCACGGTCCCCTGAGTCCGCACTTGACAACCAATTTTAACTCACGAGCAATCAAATGTCTAAAGGCGGATATAAGCACTCCCAATTACTTACGCTACTTCTGCATTATTCAAAATGTCCACGGGACAGTATTTATGACTTCCAATATGCTACTTCACCTACAAACACTAGTAAAAAATCGAAGACCCCAGCACGGCGCTCCCAATCTCGCCTCCCGCCCCAAACAGCTAGGCTTTTATCCTATTTCACCTCCGAGAAGCAGCTGTACTGTATTTAGGAGCGAAGCTTCAGGATCTCAACTCTTCTTCCACGTTACGTACTAAATGAGAATGCGCTGAGGATTCAGCCTGCTTTTAGGAAAACAACTGTCGTCTCTGTTGAACTTTAGAGATCACTTTTTAAATGTGTTTACCTTGAATAACAATATTATCAAAGTAATTTTCCTGTTATTTTCCCAAGAAGTCCTCATAGATCTATTTCACTTTTTTTTTTTTTTCTTGTTGTTGTTGTTAATAGTAATGAGTTACACAGGTTCTAGCTATTTTCAGCTGAAGTGCTGATTTTGGTAGGGACCAAAAATTGATTGACTGGGGAAATGACTCTTTTGGATGTAGAAAAATTACTTCGTTGTTTTCCTTTCTCTTCACACTTAGAACTGCAAGCTGCATTAAGACGGCTTTGCTACCTCAAGCACTTATTATTTAAATTGGAAGGATCTAAATGGGGAAGAAAATTTAATATACATATATCCCTCCTATATTTGATCAACAGTGAGTGAAATATTCATCGGCTTCCTGTGTCCTTCTTGAATACTTTGAGATAAAGGCCTTGTACACAACTGATTAGGATTTTATGCATTGGTAAGCAAATTTTAAAATGCTAATAAATCTTTCAAATATTTTCACATTTGTTACAACTCCATATCCAGAGGCAATATTTCAAGTTTTTTTTTTTTTTTTTTGAACATGCCAATTCCTTATGTAACCATCATCCATCTTTGTCACACCAGGAACAAAACGAGGAGGGATTTTTTTTCTTCTGTGCATTAGGCATGTTTTTAATATGACATTAGCGCAGTGTTTAACTTTCTCCTTGCAGAGTTAAGAAAATTCTATTTGTGTTCTCTCTGCCTGCCTTTCTTAGAGGGTCGGTGGCATTTAAAGGATGCCGAGATAACCATAAGGTAAAATCTTATTTCACAATAATGATGCCATAAAGAATATGCTCTACTGCCTACTATTTTGAAAGTTAACTTCTAATGTTATCTAGTATGATCCCCTCATA
>NC_045450.1:6519233-6546733 GCF_002776525.5 Piliocolobus tephrosceles | reverse complement strand
TAAACTACCCAGTCTCGGGTATGTCTTTATAGCAGTGTGAGAACAGACTAATACAGTATGAAATTTTTACACTTGTTATATATATATACACACACACACACACACAGGCATGCCTCATTTTATTGTTTTTCACTTTATTATGCTTTGCAGAGATACTGCATTTTGTACAAATTGAAGTTTTGTGGCAACTCTGTGCTAAGCAAGTCTATTGGTGACACTTTTTTTCAGCAGCATGTGCTTACTTTATGTTTTTGTATCACGTCTGGGTAATTCTCCCAGTATATCAAATCTTTTCATTGTTACTAAATCTGTTACTGTGATCTGTGACGAGCGATCTTTGATGGTACTATTATAACTGTTTTGGGGCGCCAAAAACTGTGCCCATATAAGATGGCAAACTTAATTGATAAAGACTGTGTGTGTTCTGACTGTTCCACTGACAGGTTGTTCCCCCAGCTCGCTCCTTCTCCTTGGCCTCCCCATTCCTTAAGGTACAACAATCTTGAAATTAGACCAATGAATAACCCTACAATAGCCTCTAAGTGTTCAGGTGAAAGGAAGAGCCACACACCTCTCACTTTATATCAAAAGCTAGCAATGATTAAGCTTCATGAGGAAGACACTTTTAAAGCTGGGATAGCGCCTGTAATCCCATCACTTTGGGAGGCCGAGACAGGCGAATCACAAGGTCAGGAGTTTCAGAACAGTCTGGCCAAAATGGTGAAACCCTGTCTGTACTAAAAATACAAAAAAAAAAAAAAAAAAAAAAAAATCAGCTGGGCGTAGTGGCAGGTACCTATAATGTCAGCTACTTAGGAGGCTGAGGTAGGAGAATCACTTGAATCTGGGAGGCGGAGGTTGCAGTAAGCTGAGATCACGCCACTGTACTCCAGCCCAGGTGACAGAGAGAGGCTCTGTCTCAAAAAAAAAAAAAAAAAAAAAAAAAAAAAAAAAAAAAAAAAAAAGCAAAAAAAAAAAAAACTGGGACAGGCTAAAAGCTAGACCTCCTGCACCAAGCAGCCAAGTTGTGAATGTAATGAAGAAGCTGTTAAAGGAAAGTAAAAGTGCTGCTCCCTTGAACACACTAATAATAGGCAAAACAGCCTTGTTGCTGGTTTGGAGTATTAGTGGTTTGGATGGAAGATCAAACCAGCCACAACATTCTCCCAAGTCAAAGCCTAACCCAGATCAAGGCTTTAATTCTCTTAAATTCTATCAAGGCAGAGAGAGGTGGGAAAACTGCCAAAAAAAAAAAAAAAAAAAAAAGTGTGAAGCTAGCAGAGGTTGGTTCATGAGGTTGAAGGTAAGGAGCAGTCTCTGTAACATACAGGTGGAAGGTGAAATGGCAAATGCTGATGGAGAAGCTGCAGCAACTTACCCTGAAAATCTAGCTAAGATCATTGACAAAGATGGCGACACAAAATGACAGATTTTCAGTGTAGACAAAACAGTCTTCTCTTGGAAGAAGATGGTATCTATAACATTCATAGACAGAAAGAAGTCAACACCTGGCTTCAAAGTTTCAAAGGACAAGCTGACGCTCTTGTTAGGGGCTAATACAGCTGGTAACTTTAAATGGAAAGCCACGCTCACTTACCATTCTGAATCTCCTAAGGTCCTTAAGAATGACTCTAAATCTACTCTGTCTATGCTCTAGAAATGGAAGAGGACATCCGTTTAGAGCATGGTTGGCTGAATATGGTAAGCCCACTATTAAGACCTACTATTCAGAAAAAAAGATTCCTTTCAAAATATTACCACTTCCTCGACAACACACTTCGTCACCGGAAAGCTCTCGGAGACGGACAAGGACATAAGTGTTGTGTCCGTGCCTGTTAACACAATATAGGTTCTTGTGGCCAATGGATCAAGTAGTACTTTTGATTTTCCAGTTTTATTATTTGGGAAATATATCTCATAAGGTTATAGCTGCCACAAACAGTGATTCTTCTGATGGATCTGGGCAAAGTATACTCAAAACCTTCTACGAAATATTCAGTTTTTGAGATGCCATTAAGAACATTTGAGATTCATGGAAGAAGGTCAAAATATCAACATGAACAGGAGTTTGGAAGAAGTTGATTCCATCTCCCAAGAATGCTTTTGAAGGGTTCAAGACTTCAGAGGAGGAAGAACCTGGAGATGTGGAGGAAACAGCAAAAGAACTAGAATTACAAGTGGAGCGTGAAGATGCAACTACATGGCTGCAATCTCATGATAAATCTTTAACAGATGAGGAGTTGCTTCTCATGGATCTGCAGAAAAAGTGGTTCCTCGAGATGGAACCTACACCTAGTAAAGATGCTGTGATCCTTGTTGAAATGACAACAAAGCATTTAGAATATGACATACACTTAGCTGATTAAGCAGTAGCAAAATTTGAGAGGATTGACTCCAATTGTGAAAGAAGTTCTACATTAGGTAAAATGCTGCCAAATACCATTAGGTACTGCAGAGAAATAGTTCATGAAAGGAAGAGTCAATCCGTGTGATAAACATCACTGTTTCTTCATTTTAAGAGATGGCCACAGTCACCCCAACCTTCAGCAAGTACCACAACTACCACACTGACCAGTACAAAGCCATCAACACCAAGGCGAGGCCCTCCACCAGCAAAAAGATCAGAACTCATTAAAGGCTCAGATGATTGTTAGCATTTTTATTTTAGCAATAAAGTCTTTTTAAATTAAGGTATGCACATCATTTTTTAGATACAATGCTACTGCACACTTAATAGATTACAGTACGGTATAAAAGCACAGCTTTTATATGCACTGGGAAACAAAAAATAGTATGACTCCCTTTATTATGATATTTACTGTATTGCGGTGGTTTGTAACTGAACCTACAGTATCTCCAAGGTGTGCCTGTACAGTATAGGTCTTGCTTTAGGTGTAAAAGATGTGTATTTACCATTTTAAAATAGTGAATGTATATGTCTCTCTGGATATGTGTAGACACACACCCCTGGAAGAAATCATACAAAATGACTAGTATTTGCTAGTGAGATTATAGGTGCTTATTATATTCTTCTTTGTCATTTCCTGTATTTCTTTATTTTTCAAACAGACGTAAATATAGGAAAAGGGTGGAGCCCCACGCCATGTGAGTGTCGATGACTGACATTGTACCAACAACATTTTTCTCACCTGGGAACTGCCTGTTCTCTTCAAATGCTGGATGATAAAACCTCCAAAAAGAAAAGCATCAAGGTTTGGTTTATGCCCACCTAACATTTCTGGAAAACTCCAGCATCTAATTGCTTCTTCATAGGGGAAAAAAGACGTTAAGCCTCAATGCACTAAAGATTTTTATAAAAATCAATCTTATCCTTGAAGTAAAATGCGACGTAGATTATCCTTTCTGCTAGAAGTTATGGTAATGACCTACTGAGCTGTGCCTCACAATACAGTAATATTGCTTCTTTACCAGTTTGAAAATATTTTCCTGTAGAAAAGCACAAAGCAAGCTCCATCTAAAAAAATAAAATTACATAGCAACCACATTGAAACTTTGCAGGATTAGAACACTAGGACCTACTGATTTTCTTTGTCCTGACACCTAATAATCCAGTTACATTAAGAAAGGTGAGCTTAATGAAGCATATTGAGATGGGAGAACATACGATTTATAGTGGACTTGTGGTTATATTTCTAAATGAATCCCATTAGCTCTATATTGGTTGCTGGTAAGTGACCACGTTTTCTAATAGACAAATGCATGAATCACCTGCGCATATTTTCAAAGCATTCTCTACAAAATGGTTCACCTTACAAATTTAAACAAAGACCAGGTGAATGACCCTCATTCCTGAAGATTAGAAGACTTCCTTTAAACAGGAAACAGAATTATTGCAAGTGAATATCCATGCCACCTCCTCATAATTTAGCATGCATATATGACCTCATCTTTGAGATGGCAGGAATCAAGCACACTGCTGACAGGAATATTCTTCTAATAGCATCACAACAAACATGGTTTTCAATCTGTTTTATAATTATAAAGCCTATGAGTGTTTATTGTGGAAAGTTTAGGAAATTTCAAAAAGCACCACAAAAGGTAACATTATTTTACCACCCAAAGAGAGCTCCAAGTACTATTGTGTTGGAAGTCTATCCACTTCAGACATTTTCCATTGCATATATAACTAACACATTATAAGCACACAATTGGGATGTTACTGTATAAGCTGCCTTCATCTTTTGCACTTTGCAATGTGTCATGAACATTTTCTGTTGTAAGGACAAAAAATTTACAAGGTCAGTTTATGTATTCCACTCTAATGATACACAGTTTCTTTTCACTCTATGTTAAATAACACTGCAATGAACATTCTTATCCCTGATGTTATGAGAGTTTCTCTGTACCTTATCTCAGGGTAAATACCTAGAAGTGAAACCGATGAGTCAAAAAAGTGAGCACCATATTTAAGTTTGTAGATCGAAGGAACCAGAATCCTAGAAGCTTACATGAATCCATATTCCCAGCAGCAGTATGAAAGGGAACTCATCTCACCATGGGAACAATTTTTGGCCAACTTTTTTCTCCCCACTTGGGGCACTACACCATCCCATGCTAAATTAGCACAGAACAGCCCAGACAGAGAAAACAAAGGTGGTGATGAGGAGGAGCAATTTAAATCTAAGCTTATTTAACGTAAGTGGCTAGTGGCTGCCCATTTTGTCTTAATTGCCTTTTAAACTAAAATCAATGTTAAATTACCTGAACAACAGCTTCTGCACAATTGCAAACTGAAAATTCTTTAAGTGCCTCCTCAAAAGCCTTTGGCTCCCGTTCGGCCGATTGACAGGAAAAGAGTCTTTCTCCTCTTTGCTGTGTTATAGCTTTGGACCATGGGATATGATGAAAGGGTCCTGAAAACATATGCCATGTCCCCTCTGGGATGAATTACTATTCCTTCACATCAAAATGGGACTGAAGTATTCGAAATAGAATCTGGATAATAAACATTGGATAATAGTGCTACTATGTCCCCATCCTTTTCTCTCCCTTCTTTCCTTCCTTTTTAATTTTCCCTCCCATCCAGGATAGACTGCATACACAAGTGGACACTGGCCAGACCATATACAAAAGAGAAATCTGACCCACAGTGAGCAGCAACCAGCCCAGGAAACCAGCTTGTTATCTACAGGAAGCCAGCCTGCTATCCACAAGTCATGATTCAAGGAAGTCAGATTACTCTCTCTAGTAACTGGTCCAGGAAGCCAAACAGAAATCCACTAGCTCAGAAACAATCAGGACTCCATTCATAACTGTCAGCTTACCTAATTTTTGTCCCCACCTCCAACTTAGGCCCAACCAGAGAAAGCCAAGTATGCGCCCTAACCAATCACAAGGAACATCCCTTTCTACTTGGCCCATCTGCGGCTTCCCCACACAAACAGCCTCTGGCCAGGCCATATCTGAAGCTGTCCCTTTATTTTTCTACTATAAAATTTTCCTACTCCTCTGCCTGCCTTTGAGTTTCTGCCAAAATGCAAGTGAGGATGGCTGACTTCTTGCTATAGCAAGCTCTGAATAAATAGCCTCTGTTCATTTTTATTTGGTTGGTCTTTATTTCTGCAATAAAGATCAACCAAATAAAAATAAACAGAAGCTATGGTTTTTGTCAACAGGATAAACAAAACAAGAGCCCTCATGTAGCTTATGTTCTAGTGAGGGAGAAAGATAAGAAACAAGAAGATGACAGATTTTTGCAACTGTTGGTTGGGAAATAGCCTAGTGATGAGATAAGGGTGAGTCAATGGAGATAAATACCTTCAATAAGATGCTGGGGTTGTCAGCATTCATTACTGCATGAATTGACTCCTTTCTTTTGTTTTGTTCAAGGATTAGTTGAGCACTTGCCGTCTGATTTGCACTACAGAACTACAAAAATGAGGCAGACATGTGCCCTGCCAACAAAAAGCCTCGGAGGGTGATCCATGATCACTAATCACCAGAAAACAAAATAGATAAGTAGGCAGGGCTAGAAAAAAAAAAAAAAGATTCAGGATAAGAGCTGTGAGAGTCAAGAGGCAGGAGGGAAATTTTATTTCCATGTGTTGCAGGGCATCCTGGGGTCTCGGGGCAGAAGACTAGGGGTACATAGGGAGAGGTACATAGGCAAACATGGGTGTTTCTGTCTGTTATACCACCGAAGATCTTGTAAAGGTGGAAGAGTTTCACTTGGAGATATCCCTACATGATCATGCTATCTTCCTTACAACAATTCTCCCTTGAGGGTCCTAAATAAGAAACTGGGCCGGGCACAGTGGCTTACGCCTATAATCCCAGCACTTTGGGAGGCCGCGGTGGGTGGATCAAATAAGGTTGGGAGTTTGAGACCAGCCTGGGCAATGTAGTGAAACCCCATCTCTACTAAAAATACAAAAAAATAGTGGGGCATGGTGGCGCACGCCCATAATCCCAACTACTCAGGAGGCTGAGACAGGAGAATTGCTTGAACCGGGAGGGGGAAGTTGCAGTGAGCCAAGATTGCGCCACTGCACTCAAGCCTGGGCAACAAAGTGAGACTCCATTGAAAAAAACAAAAAAAAGAAAGAAGCTGGACAGAGTTTGGAGAATAAGAGAATAAAACGTTATCAAAGAGATGATGACTCGCACTTTCCCCAAATCTGCTCACTCCACAGATGTCAGCAGTATGTCACCTCCCAGAGGAAACAAGAGGATGCAACAAGACCCCCAATAAGAACGACTGGATTTGATTTGGGCCAAGTGCAGAAAGAGGTCAATATCTCCCCTGCTTGGGGGCATCCCTGACTCAGGGTTTACAGGATGGGAAGGAAGCCATCTTCTAGGGATGGCTCTAGGGATGTGCAGCCACCATCTCCACCATGTGTACCATAGAGACACCAATCACTTCTCCCTAATGCTGCAGGGTTTCTTAGAGAAACTGTCTCACAGCCCTGCCTTCATCAGTCCCTTGTCCAGGGACCTGGGTCAGACACATGCCTCCACCTTGTCAAATCAGAGTCTCTCCAAGTAATTTGGAATTGAGAAGTGGATGGAATGGTTAAGCTCAAGGGCTAGGCTGGGTAGATTTGCTGGTAGAGTCTGATGATTAGTCAGTGAAACAGTATAAAGAGAAGGAATGAGGGGAGATGGGAAAGAACTCAGGAATAGAGGTGGGGAAACAAGGAGATAAAGATAAACAAGAGTCTGTTTGGCCCCAGAGCCGGACAGAGACGGGGGAAGTTGTTGCCTTGGCTGCTGAAAGCTTTCTTCCTTCATGCTATTTACCTTCCCTTTCCCTATGTGCTTCTGATGCAAGTCGACTTCCTGTGAAGTCCCAACCACACTCCGCAGCCTTGCTAGAATCTCCAGACACAGCTGGGATTGCACAAGACATGGCCAGCCTGCAAAGGAGTCTCCAGATCCCTTTGCCTTGAAGAAAAGCAAAATACCCCAATGCTGAGATGAATAAACCTCTTCCCTGTGGCTCATGGTCTTTCATGAAGCATAGCTGGTGGGCCAGCCTGTCAGAAATACAATCCCAACCCTGAGAGCTAACAGAAATACAAATTCTCTGCCACTAGAGGTTTTGTTTCTTTTCTTTTCTTTTCTTTTCTTTTTTTTTTCCAATTGTAAGCATAAAGATATCTTCCTACCTGAGAATGTCACAGAAATATAATTGATGGAGTCATTCTTTTAACATTACTTACATGAATGCCCATTGCATTCCAGTACTCTTTTAGGCCTGGAGAATACAAAGTAGAATAAGTCTATTGGAGAAGGAAAATAACAAACAAGTACTATAATAGAAACTAGTAGTATCATTGTTGTACTAGGTGACAGAACAGAATAAATTGTGCTATGCATCTACTTGGTAGAGGATGCCTCTTGTTCTAACTAAAGGCAATGGGCATCTTTCAGAAAATTCAAAAGGTGATGATGCTTGAGTTGGATTTTAAAGGATGCATAGTAGTTTGTTCAATAGTCAGGGGAGAAAGGCATTTAAACCAGAGGAAACAGCTTATGCAAGCGTGCAGAGGTGTGACTGGGCAAGCTGATGGAGAGGGTTGATGTCTAAAGACCAGGCAGGGAAAGGGGGCACAGGTAAGATGATACAGGGGCCCCCATGTCATGCCAAGAAATTTAGATTTAATTCCTCTATAAGAAAACGGAAGAGTCAGTGCTAGGAAGGCTACCCTGGTATGTGCAGAAAGGAACACTGGAAGCAGGAAGAGCTACTGGAAGATTATTTTATTGTATCGTAGCCTAAAAGATGATGAGGGTTTGCACAAAGACATAGCAGTAAGGATATAATGGAAAAGAGGGTTTGATAAACATTTGATAAATAGAACTGACAAGACTCACTGAAAGAAAGACTAGAAGATATCTGTAAGTGAGGGTGTTAAACAAAATAAAAACAAGGGTAAAAGAAGCCAAAAAGTCAAGGCCAACTCCTACATCACTGTTATAAGTTATTGACTAAATGGTGGCATAGCTGACCAGGTTCAGGGGCATCAGATAAAAAAGAGGCTCATTTTTATCACATCAAGTTGGGTAGGGGTTATGGAAGCTCCAGAAAGAGTTACGTAAGAGGCAGCTGGATAGATAGGTGTTGTACTTGGAGGAGAGGCTAAAGGTCAGCTGGAATTCATGCACATAGAGAGCTGAAGGTGATCTTGGAAGAATAGAAAGACTGATATATTTGCACTATTCATGTCCAAGCCAACATAATAGAATGCAGTTGCTAATCAACTCTTAAAACTCATTTGAATAAAGGCACTGATGATAAAACTGTGCCATCTCTAAGCTTTCATGTATCAATATAGTCACACATTTAATATCCATGACTAGTTTATACCTAGTAAAATGAATTGAGATGGTCCAATTCCAGCAATAACAAACTATTACTGTAAATGCATGGGTCAAATGTTACTTGTTAAACATACTCACCTTCCACCTATCCAGACAGGACATAAAGGGACATGATCTCTAAAACAAACAGCCAGCCCTACCTGGATGCAGGAATTTCAACTAGAGGCAGTAGCTAAATCTGGTTTCTATATACTCTATTTTAAATGAAGAAGGACACAATGGCAAAGCATTCTCATTAAATAAATGTCTGTCAGGCACGACGTAGATACCTAATGAGTGTTTGATAGCTATGAATCAAGTTTGAGTAGGATACTGGGTTACTTTGTTGTCTAGAATGCATGCTCAGTTAACATCATAAACCCTTTATCACCAGTAAGATGGCAGTTCTTTACCTGCTAACAGATTGGTCTACATGAAATACAATATAGGATTGTAAGGTTCAAATCTACCATCCTATCGGTCTTGAAGAGAACTGTAGGATTCCTAACTCCCACTTAGCGAGCCCATGAGATAAGATGGTACTCTGGGATACAGAGATGCTTCAATATTGCTTTTTCAGGAAGCTCAAAGTTCCAATTCTGAGAATCACTTTTTAATCTTACTCAAGTTATATGCATTCAACTAAAACATGAGGAGGTAAGAAAACAGGAGGAGGAAAAAATGTGAACGTTGCCAGTGATTCCACCAGCTATCGAAGCAGTGAACGAGCTTGACATGGGAGATGTGAACGTGCATTTCCTCTAGGGTTCTGAGCTACCTCCGAGCATTTGCATCTCATCTCTTCCAGTGTTTGTCTTGGTTTTAAAGCTACCTCTTTTTCGCATAGTACACATGGCCCTTAAAATCAGGCCAACTGCTCCTCTGGTGCTCAACCAAAGAAGGAAATCCAGCTCAGACCTAGAGAAAACTTGTCTATGTGGGTTTATTAAAGAAATGATAGGTCAGGCTTCAACTGGAGACATTCCAAAGGGATTGTGAGTAGGATCATTTGAATCCCACACCTTGGTTGTAACTTGAGAACGTCACTGGCTTGTGAGAGGCAACAATTTCAGTACTCTTATTAGGATTGGCGGCATTACATTATTTTCCTTCTACTTCTTTATGTTTTACTCGTGCACTTTCTTTTTTCTTGACTCTATTTTCTTTTCTACCAGGATCTCTTCAATATTCTTTTGACAGAACTCTATTGGTTCAGGTTGTAATGCAGCATCATATACTCTCTGTCTGAAGTTCTTGTTGCTTGTGTACTAAGAAAAGACCTTCCCAGGGGTCAAAGAAAAAAAAATGCCTTGACCATTTCCAATGCCTGGGGTTTCTGGTTCCTAAGAAAAGGTAGGGAAACAACACACAATGGGCCCAATCTGAGAGTGGAGGGTGGAAGGAGGGAGAGGATCAGGAAAAATAACTGGTAGGTAGGTACTAGGCTTAATACCTGGGTGACAAAATAATCTGTAGAATGAACCAAGTTTACCTATGTAACAAACCTGCATTTGTACCCCTGAACTTAAAACAAAATATTAAAAAATAATAATAAAATAAAATTAGAAATAAAAAAGGTAGGGAGAAGTAGAAAAGAGGACTGAGCAAGAGAAGCAAAAATCAGGACACATTTAAAACTCTAGGCTCAACATTTCAATGTTTTAATGCACACACAAATAAAATGATTTTATTTGTTTTTGCAAAAGCAAAAAAAAAAAAAAAAAGTCATTTAAGAGCTACTTAACAGATGAGAATTTTTGTGGCAGAATAATTTCCCTTTAGAATTTTGAATAAAACAGAAGGTGCTATACCAATTTCAGTTTGAGTGACAATGATGTGTCACTCATAATCTCTAGACTTAATTCTGTTTGAAATGTCCCAACACAGATGGCAACGTCCTAAGCTATAATTGTGTTCTTTACAACATCGTTTTGGGGCTTGTAAAAGATATTAATTTGGGCCTGACAGGCAGTATGGCCCAGCAGTGGGGCACAAGCTTAAAGTTCTGTGATGAATGTAGCCTTGCCATTCTGCCAACGTATCTGGGTAACCTGCTATAAGCCTTTATTTGGTGAAAAAAGTCAAAAACGTAAACTGTGAGCCCTTCATAACGAAGAGGCATAGGCCAAATAGCTTTCCAATGTTCCTAACCATTCCTCCTCCTGCCATTATATTGGAGGTGTTAGAATTCTATCCCACACTGCGCAGTAAAGGGCTGACTTCACGGCCGGACGTGGTGGCTCAAGCCTGTAATCCCAGCACTTTGGGAGGCCGAGACGGGCGGATCACGAGGTCAGGAGATCGAGACCATCCTGGCTAACATGGTGAAACCCCGTCTCTACTAAAAATACAAAAAACTAGCCGGGGGAGGTGGCGGGCGCCTGTAGTCCCAGCTACTCGGGAGGCTGAGGCAGGAGAATGGCGTAAACCCGGGAGGCAGAGCTTGCAGTGAGCTGAGATCCGGCCAACGCACTCCAGCCTGGGTGACAGAGCAAGACTCCATCTCAAAAAAAAGAAAAAAAAAAAAAAAGAAAAGAAAGTATTTCAGTGCAGAGAAAAATCACCATCCCCACTCCATCCTCCCCCAAAACCTCCATCTCCCAGGCCTGGATACATAGACTCTCTCTCTTTGGTAATTCCCTTCTCTTAACTCTCAAAGAGACTCTGGCACTAAGATGACCATTAGAAACATTAAAAAGAAAGCATATTCTGGGATTTTCCCATTAACCCTGTATTGACCATATTCTACAGTATCAACAAAGGGAGGTAGATAGCATTATCAAACCCAGTAACTTTACATAATAATATTACAAAAATGGAAACCACTTTTGAGTAGTAGTATAATTTACTGCTTTGCAAAATTTCCCACTTAAGCACTGCTAGCTAATGGCAGATGAGGTCTAATCCTCATCCTTAGCGGCTCTACAGCCATAGATGGAAGAGTCCAAAGGCATGTCACACAGGATGATTGAAGTCTCAGGCTTTCTCTTAAAAATTGCACGTATACTTGCTGCCTATTTCCTGTATATTTGTTTCCTTTTCATAGGAAGCAACATTTTTCCCCCAAAAGCTTTGAGTGAAATTAATGTTCTACAAAAGCAGCTCTATTTATTCTACAGCTAAGAACTCCTGTCTCAGCATAGTATACTGCTACAGGATATAAATATGGCACTTTGGAAAACCCAGTTACTATAAAGTCACCTTGCCTGGACATAAACATACGTCATCTTACTTAACAGTAACATAAATAATTATGAAAATAACAACACTATAAAAATAATCACTATTTTAATGTAAACTAAGTTCTGGTGTTGTTGCAACATTGTATGTATATTAACCTACATAATACATATTAATTGAATGCAACTGTATTAAATATGGATTAAGAAAACTTTATTATATTACATTAACTATAATTAATATATTAAGAAAATGTTATTATATTACATTAACTGCAATTAATATATTAAGTAAACTTTATTATGTTACATTAACCATAGCTAATATATTAAGTAAACTTTATTATATTACATTAACTATAATTAATATATTAAGCAAACTTTACTATATTACATTAAATGTAGTTAGGATATTAAATAAAATCCCATTATGTTACATGTAATTAATATATTACATAAACTTTATTATATTTCATTAAATGTAATTAATGTATTATATTTCATTAAGTGTAATTAATACAAATTATTAAATTATGAAAGGATTAAATCTGCTGCATTTAGTTATATTAAGATTGACAGAGAGAGAGAACACTTATCCCTTCATAAGGACTCTTTGGGTTTCTGCACCTCTCTGCCTAGAAATCAATGAGAGGATTTCACTTTTTTCTTCGCCTCTTCTGTAGTTGTACTGCCAGATTCTGAGTAATGTCCACATTGAACAACATGCTATTATTCTAAGACAGCCTCGCCTAGTTCAAAATACCTTAGAAACATGATTGAAAGGATGAAAAGGGGCCTGGAGACTCTTTGGGTGCATGTCACATACATTCTTTATCCCTCTCTTTGCCATCCCTGTGATATTCTGCCCATAGAATTGTCAAAAGGACTGAGGAGAGAGGATGTGTTCAATGGTCTTAAGCCCAGCAAGCATCAGCTTGAATTCATACATATCTAAGGTTGAATTCTGGCTCTGGAAAGTTTCAAGAAATGTGGCAAGCTATTTAAATCTTCCTGAACATCTGCTTCCTCACCTGTAAAATGGGTTTAATAGCAACTACTTCAGGTGGTGGCTGAGAGGATTCTAAAACTAAATAACATATGGGAAAGTACCTAGCACCATAACCGGAATATAGTAAGCATTTAACAATATTTGAAAAACCAACCAATGATGTTAAGATGTACTCAAGAATATTATAACCATGGGTGATTTCAATTTTTTTAAAATTCTTAATCCTTTTTTTTTTTTTTTTTTTTTTTTTTTTTTTGAGGCAGAGTCTTACTCTATCCGCCAGGCTGGAGTGCAATGGCGCAGCCTCGGCTCACTTGCAACCTCCACCCGCTGGGTTCAAGTGATTCTCCTGCCTCAGCCTCCCAAGTAGCTGGGATTACAGGTGCCCGCCACCATGCCCAGCTAATTTTCATATTTTTAGTAGAGATGAGGTTTCACCATATTGACCAGGCTGGTCTCAAACTTCTGACCTCAAGTGATCCACCCACCTCGGCCTCCCAATGTGTTAGGATTACAGGCGTGAGCCACCACACCCAGTCTTTTATTTTTTTAATCTATTTTTTATTTTTTTCTTGAGATGGAGTCTTGCTTTGTTGCCCAGGCTGGAGTGCAGTGGGGTAATCTCAGCTCACTGTAAGCTCCGCCTCCCGGGTTCATGCCATTCTCCTGCCTCAGCCTCCCATGTAGCTGGGACTACAGGCGCCCGCCACCACACCTGGCTAACTTTTGTATTTTTAGTAGAGATGGGGTTTCACCATGTTAGCCAGAATGGTCTCGATCTCCTGACCTTGTGATCCGCCCGCCTCGGCCTCCCAAAGTGCTGGGATTACAGGAGTGGGCCACCATGCCCAGCCCCAGTTTTTCTTTTTGGTTAAGCTAAGGATTAGCTTAAAAGTTTAAAGAACATACACACACACACACACGCACACACACACAAATGTATATAGTTTCCAAGTTTTTCATTGATGTAACAGTGACTTAAAGTAAACTGTAGCCTAAATTAAGAGCCAGAAAACATTTCTTTCGTCCTGCAAAGGGCCGTATAGTAAATATTTTAGACCACATGGTCTCTGTTGCAACTCCTCAATTCTTCCCTTTTAGCACAAAAATGACCACAGGCAATACAGAAACACATATGTACGGCCATGTTCCAACAGCACTTAATTTAAGGACATAAGTACACTCACACACACACACACACACACACACACACACACACCCCTATACATCTATAACTGAGAAGACTCTGGTCTGAATGTACATTAAAAGTGCAGGTAAACTTACCACCATTTTACTTCTTACGTAGATTTTAGAAATTGGGACGTAGGAACCCACGAGCTGAGTCTAACTGCTGAACTCAGACAGAAAGTGATAGACATTAACATGCAAGATAGCCAGTAAAGGGTGGTATCAAATCTGCTATTTTCTTGACTCTTACAGGTTTACCTACACTGTCAAAATAAAGAATAGTATCTTTATGTATTCTTCTTTACAAAGGTACAGGGAGACTGCCCTTCTTCTCCCTATGAAATAAAATAACTAACAACAATAACAACAACAAAACCTCACTCCACCACTTTTTTTTTCCAAATAACGTACTCTGCCTCACTCTGCAAATCTATATAGTCTTAGACAACCACTTTGCATGGGTAAAAACCTGATCTTACAAAAACAAGAAGATGGAGATTAATAATAATAATTAGCAGTCCCGTAAGAACAATGTTTACACATTTGTGTCCAGGGCTTTAGGGCTTATCTGTACTGTATTGACACTTCATGATAATCAGGCTAGATATGAGAAACTGTGTTTATTATGACCATGTTACAAAAGAAGATATGGACTCACCGGAGCTAGTAAGTGATTTGCCTGAGGGCAACAGAGCTAATAAATGATAGCTCCAGAATTGACCCCGGGATCTCTGTGCTGGAGGCTATGTTCTCCTACTGCTGTATAGTACTACCTGTTTTTAAGGTACTGCTATCAGTTAACTTGGCTTAAATATCGCAGGAAGGAGAAAAGGTGAAATATATTCAGCCAAGTGATTAATGCTGTAGCTCAGTAATTAAATGTTTTGCATATGATCCGTAATCCATATGGAAGGTGTAATCAAAGCACAAGAGAGGTGACCTGACCACTCTAGGGTGAATCGTTGCGAAGAATTAACTATAGCAGTGATGTTAGGGCTAAATCTTCATTAAGTAGCTGTTTTCTTTATATTTAAACAATGGTATTAATTTAAAATGTATAATTGTCCTTACTTCAAATGTCAGGCAAATGCATAACTAGACAGCAATTTTACAATCAGTCACTACTAGTATGCATTAGAGCAGGGTATGACTTTGTTATTATGAACAACGCCACATAGAAGACTTTCACAAACATAATTCTGTGCATTGGCGTAGCTATTTTCAAACCAACTGAAAATATTTTTGCTATGGAGTTAATTCATTAAAAAACATTGCTCATAAAAGCTGTATATCTTTTCATAAAAACAGCTCTTCAAAGATTATTCCAGTTTGCACTCCAACCATTAATACATGAGAGTTTCTTTTTACTTACAGTGGTACCAAAATGGCTATTAGCAACTTGTTAATCTTTGCCAATTCAAGTTGTAAAGATAGTATCTCATTGTTATCTTAATTTGTTTTTCTCTGGATACCAACATTTAGATGCAGGAATTAAACCTGGCCCACATTTCGATGAAAGAGTTGCCTTCATCCCAATGGGATAAAATTTTCGGAACATGAAAATTTGATTCACACTAATCAGAAACAGTGAAATTCACTAGTTTTAGCCTCCCAAAGGGTCGGCGCCTCTTTCTGGTAACAGCATTTGATTGTTTCTTAGGGGCTTTCCTTCTCTCTGGGAGGATAAGCCACCAAGCCGGGTGGTTCCTGCAGGATTAATTCTACCTCCTAGGTCATGGAGGGTGCGAGAGCTAGTCTAGCCAATGAGGAACTCACCTCCTTCTAACAGTGGGGATTGTTCAGTGATGGGCACGGGATTCAGTGTTTTTTGCTGGGGCTGTTCAGGGAATACGATGAAACTTGGGGCAGTTAGTGAGCATCTTTCTACTTCATAATGGTGGAGCCAAGCTAAACATGGCAGTAAGAGAACCAATGACATGGTGAACGAGAGACCCAGTACTCAGGACATTGGTTGAGCTTGTGAATCCAGTAAGCTTAGAGCAACACCAGGTCTTCCTTTCGGAAAGTCAATACTCTTCCTTTTTGTTTGCATCAGCTTGGGTCGGATTTCTGCCACTTACACTCCTCCCCCACCCCCCGTCAAATCTAACTAGTTCATCAGTTCCAAAAGCTTCTGACCCCAAATGTTACCTGCCCAACTTTCAAAGTAAAGAATTCTTATCATTACTATGTCATCTCAAAACATCCTGCCAAGGCTAAAGTATATTAGTAAGCAAAACTCTTTCATACACAACAGTAAATAGTTTATTATGTTTATAAGAAATAAATGATAAATATATATAAATAATAGTTTATTATTTACAACAGTAAATCAATAGTTTATTATGACCCGAGTTAATAAAGAGTTCAGAAATTGTGATGTGTGTGAGTACATGCACACATACGACTTAAGAGAAAGAGTGGAATATGGAACTGATGTTGTTATCAGGTCATCTGACTACCCTTTACAAGAAAAGTAATGCACATTAGATTTCATACTTCATTTTGCAAAAGTTAATTCCAGGTAAATTTAAACACCTAAAGATAAAGCATAGAACTATAAAGTATTACAAGAGGCTGTTTTTATAAAA
Source organism: Piliocolobus tephrosceles (assembly GCF_002776525.5). Taxonomy (NCBI): domain Eukaryota; kingdom Metazoa; phylum Chordata; class Mammalia; order Primates; family Cercopithecidae; genus Piliocolobus; species Piliocolobus tephrosceles. Next base: position 6,529,940 of record NC_045450.1, on the reverse strand, counting down.
GTTGAAGAGGGGAAGGATAGCTCCTTAAGGTATTAATAAAAGTGATCACAAAGCACTTTTAAGTGGAATAGGATCTTGTAGATAAATTCAAAAGGTTAAATAATAGCATGCATTTATAACAAGTTTAACAAGCTAAGGTGAACAGCTTTAAGATACAAAGAATTTCTAGATTAATAAGAAAAAGATAAACTAATTGAAAATGAACAAATATTGTACATAAATAATTCACATAAGACGAAGATTTTGTGTATAATTAGTAGTCAAGAACATGAAAATTAAAACAACAATGTGCCGTGTGTATACTAAATACTTTTTAATAGACTGCTAACATCCAGTGTTGTTCAGGTAGTTTATAGTGTTGGGAAGGCTTCAAATCTCTCCAATTTTGTGTGTGTGGAGGGGTGAGGGGTAAAAACACGGTAATATTTGTCAAAATGTAAAAATTGGTGAGCTTTTACTAATTATTTCATTTCAGAGAATTTTAGCCAACAGAAAGAGAAAGTACCAAAATGAATGAAATACATACCAAATGTTTCTTATAGTAATGCTTATTTTAGCAGAAGAAAAAAAAATAAACAAATCCAACAAAGAATTAATCCAAAGAATATCAGTGGAAAGATGGCTGAACAAATAGTGATGCATCCATACTATGGAATACTATACAGCTATGTAAAAGGAGTAGGTAGATTTTTAATAATTGGCATATGTGGATAATAACCACACCATGTGAAAAAGGCAAGTTACTGAATAAAAGGTAGAGGATGAGCCCACCCTTTAAAAAGCATAAGCATGCACATGGATAATTGTATCAGCAAACGGGACAATACAGAAGAGCATGCACTAGACTGTCAGTGGAAATTCTGCCCCTCCCAGAGTGAGACTGGAGAACTGGGAAGGTATATGCGGAGGAAGCCACATATTAACTCTGAAGAGTTCTGTGTTGGGTTAATGGTTCCAAAACCATATATTACTTGCTTTTCTTTCAAATGACTAATATAAGGATTTTATAAAGGATGAAATTGTCTCTGGAACTGTCCATTAAAAATGTAGTTAAAAAGGAAAAAGAAGGCAATGGTAATCAGGACCCTTTTTCTTAATTTTTGTTTGCTCTTTGCTTCCAGAAAGATGCATGGTGTGAAACACTCAACATACAAGTCCCTGGCATTAATCCAGTCAAAGCTTGCCCCACCGAAAGCTAATACAGGCTGTTTAATAAAGCATAATTAAATGTACTGAACAACTAAAATATGCATATAATTACCACAAAGCTGATATAATTGCATACATCCTTTTATTGGATGATATTACTGTTCCTTCGTAAGCACAAAGATAGCTTAAACAGAACAGCCCTCCATTCTCTTTAGTTCACCTAAAATTATCCCATTAATCTGCAGATTGCCATTGAGAAAAAAAATAATCTTCCATTAAAGATTTCTGTCAGAACAAAATCATGTTATCCCTATGGGGAGACATAATCCATTCTTACTTCGAACAAAAAAGACAAAGTTAAAATTCCAAATCACAATAAAACATTTCTGTTTTATCCAGCCATGCGAGTGTTATGGTTGGATTAGTTGATAAGACATTGTTCAATCTGAAGACATACAAAAAAAAAAAAAAATAAAATAGAATTAGCCTGAAAGATCATGGATGGGAATATAGTTAAATAAATTACATACACCTCAGTCATGGTGTATGTATTTTTGATAGTATTCCTCAAAATTCATATGTTGAAGTCTTAACCCCTCAAACTTCAGAATGTGCCCTTATTTGGAGATAAGGTCTTTAATGAGTTAATTAAGTTAAAATGAATTCATAAGGGTAGGCTCTAATCCACTATGACCAGTGTTCTTTAAAATTTAATTATTTTTTTAAGTTCTGAGATACACGTGCAGGATGTGTGGGTTCACTACATAGGTAAATGTGTGCCATGATGGACTGCTGCTCCTATCAACCCCATCACCTAGGTACTAAGCCCAACACGGATGTATTCTTTTCCCTAATGCTCTCCTCCCACCACCCTCTCCCAACAGGCTCCAGTGAGTATTGTTCCCCTCTCTGTGTCCATCTGTTCTCATTGTTCAGCTCCCACTTACAAGTGAGAGCATGTAGTGTTTGGTTTTCTGTTCTTCAGTTTGCTAAGGATGATGGCTTCCAGTTTCATCCACGTCCATGCAAATGATACGATCTCATTCCTTTTTATGGCTGCATAGTATTCCATGGTGTTTATGTACCACATTTTATTTATCCAGTCTGTCATTGATGGGCATTTAGGTTGATTCCATTTATTTATTTTATTTTATTTTTGCTATTCTGAATAGCGCTGCTGTGAACATATATGTGCATGTATCTTTATAATAGAATGATTTATATTCCTTTGGATATATACCCAGTAATGGGATTGCTGCGTCAAATGGTATTTCTGGTTCTAAACCTTTGAGGAATCACCACACTGTCTTCCACAATGGTTAAACTAATGTACATTACCACTAACAGTGTAAAAGTGTTCCTATTTCTCTACAACCTCATTAGAATCTGTTGTTTCTTAACTTTTTAATAATCGCCATTCTGACTGGTATGAGATGGTATGTCATTGTGGTTTGGATTTGCATTTCTCTCATGATCACTGATGTTGAGCTTTTTCTCATATGTTTGTTTGGCCGCATGTAATGTCTTTTTTTTGAGAAGTGTCTGTTCATATCCTTTGCCCACTTTCCCATAGGTGTTTTTTTTCCTTGTAAATTTCCTTAAGTTCCTTGTAGATTCTGGATATTAGACCTTTGTCAGATGGATAGATTGCAAAAATTTTCTCCCATCCTGTAGGTTGTCCAATATGACCAGGGTTCTTATAAGAAGAGATTAGGACGCAGTCACACATAGAGGAAAAAACACAGGGAAAAGATGGCCATATACAAGCCAAGGAGAGAGACCTTGGAAGGAACCAATCCTGCTGACGCCTTAATCTTGGACATCCAGCCTCCAGAACTATGAGAAAATAAATTTCTGTTACTTAAGCTGCCAAGTCTGCAATGCTGTGTTATGGCAGCCCCAAGCAAATGAATATAACCGACATTATAGAATATTAGGCAGCCAATCCTGAGAAACAGCAAGATTTTTTTTTTTTTTTTTTTTTTTTTTTTTTTTTTTTTTTTTTTTTTTTGAGATGGAGTCTCACTCTTGTTGCCCAGGCTGGAGTGCAATGGTGCAATCTCAGCTCACCACAACCTCCACCTCCCAGATTCAAGCTATTCTCCTGCCTCAGCCTCCCAAGTAGCTGGGATGGCAGGCATTCACCACCACGTCCAGCTAATTTTGCATTTTATGTAGAGACAAGGTTTCTCAGTTTCTCCATGTTGGCCAGGCTGATCTCAAGCTCCTGATCCCAGGTGATCCGCCCACCTCAGCCTCCCAAAGTGCTGGGATTACAGTCATGAGCCACTGTGCCTGGCAAGAGCAATATTTTTTAAGTACTGACTTTAAAGAACTGGTATTTTCTATATTCCATATATCCATATTGTTTGGATATATGGATGCCTTATTAATCTTTAAAAATATCAGAAGCATGAGATATAGGGTAATTAAAGGAAAATCTTTTAGATGAGATATAGAGGCCAGTGACTGAACAGTTCTAGAATGATTTTCTTTCTTAGGTGTCTTCCATTTCAAACAGTTTAGAATATTTCGAAGCTTGATAGAATTCTTGGTGTACCTAAATTCATATCAAGGAGATGGAGAGAGGAAAAATAAAATTGAAACTTTTTTGAAAGGATGGCATGGTAAGCTCAGTGAATATCCTGAATAAAGAAAACTTGCTGATTTCAAAACTTCAGTTTCCAAAGCACTGAATTTCTAGTGGAATCTTCAATAAAGCACTAGAAGAAATGCTTACTGGGAAGTGTGGGCACATTTCCACAGTCCTCCTAATCACCAGTTTTGTGAAGAAAATCAGCTGTCCCCGGAGGAGAGTGATTTCGCCCTCCAGGAATTCTGGGAAGCACAACTGGAATCAAATATTGCAAGGGAAAGATGCATCTGATATGATGTGTTTTGTCCTAGAAATCCACATCCACTTTACATGCAACTCTGTCGTACATCTGTAATTGCTTTAACACAAGATATCGCTTTTTCATTCCTTTCTCCTAGGTCAAAGGGGCACAGCTCCGGCAGCTTTGCCTTGTTTTCCCTGTGGTTTGAGGGGTCTCTGCATATATATCGCCACATGGTCAGGGGCAGTTTGATAAACTTAGAAAACGATATTGGATGTCAGTTATTCTCTTGCGCTGAAACACCGATGGTTGATGCCTGGTTTGCCTGTATTCTCCAAGGTGTTTACTGTGATGAAGGTGTGAGAATAATAAGTAACGTATTTAGCACCTGGTGTATCTCTCGTATCATGCCAAGCTCTTTCTATGAATGTTCTTATCTGAGTTTTCTAATAAATCAATGAGTCTGGTTCTATGCCTATCTTCATTAATAGATGGAGAAATGAAGCCTTAGAGGCATTAAGTGTCTTTTCCAAGGTCGAACCAATAATAAATAGTACAGCCAGACTGAGAACACAGGCAATCCCACAGATAACAGATCCTTAACCAGCAGGCCTGCTCCCTCTGTGGTCCTGAGTGATGCCAGCGAGCTAAAAAACTTCATGCTGCAGATGAACTTCCAGAGCTCAGGATAACACAGAGTTCTGCTGTACAGGGAGGAGCCATGTTTGGACACAGTTACTGCTGGAAATCCAATTGCAAAATTTTCTGTTCCCTTCTCCAAACTTCCCCAGCCCTGGATACCATCAGCTTCAATATCTTCATTTAAAAACATGCCACAAAGAAATTACATCAAAGAGATTCTTCTTATTTTTTTTTTTTTCAGTTTTGAGAACACAAACCTACGTATGTGTGTGCACATGCTTGTGTTTGCGCATGTACATGGCCACGCATGTCACCCCCGAGAGGGCACCCTGGGCTTCTTCTCACTTTGCCCCAGAACTATCTGTACACTGAATTGCAGGGGAGAGTCTAACACCCACTTTTTATTCTAAGGTGCTGAATTTACAACTCCATTTGTAACACCTAGCTGCACACAACAACGGACTAATTACTCTCCGGTCATTAAAGCAGATCAAACGATGAAGGACAGCAAATCACCGGGGTCCACATTATCATTCATCCTAGCAGATACCAGCACCTACTCCTGTGCCTCAAAGAGGCAATAATTTCCAGGATTTCAAGTATGCTCATAAAAACGGGTCCTTAATTGGGAGGTCTTCAAATACCCCTGGCGATTTAATGAGTTCTGGGGCACTGCAGGAATGGTGATGGGAGCTAGAGCTCAGATGATTAAAGTTACAGTGAAGATGCCTGGAACAGTAGTCAGTAATTCACAGTGTATCATGGAAGGCACACTTCTCTCCATGTCAAATCAAAACTATTGTGGGGGGACTTCCGGAGATTCACAGTCACCAGAAAATAACACAAGAGCCCAGAGAGGTATCCTGGGCTCTCATCGTCTCTCACTCTGAGTTCATCTTGAGTCTGTCATCCAATGCCATGGCTTTCATTGGCAAGGGACCCTATTGTCATTCCATCACAGGCTCTGCAATACATGGTTTTCCTTTTGATTCCATAACACCACTATTTCCTGCTGATTTTCTGACATCTCTAACTACTGGTGCTTAGACTGTCTTATAATTTCTTTCTCCTCTGGGAAACCCCTCAATGTTTGGGGTCCAAAGACGTCTTGGATTTTCTTTTCATTCTTCAAACTCTATCTAGAGAACCCCATCAATTCCCATGACTTATAACCTGTTAATACTCCAAGGCTCCCAAATCACCAATCCCCTTTCACTTCTCAGTGTAAGATTCTTATACTCAGCTGCCTACTTAACATCTATCTTCTCCTAAGTGTCTTCCAAACATCTCAGACATCATACCTACAAGTTGATACATCATCTTCTCACTAACACCCAATACTTTCTCTTTCTTCTAATTCTGCCATCTCATTAAATGGTATATGAATCCAAATAGAAGGTAACAGAATGAAACTTAAGAGTCCACATTGCCTCCTCTCAGAACTTCACCCTTCATGTACAATTAATCTACAAGTTAAATAGCTTCTCTTGCTCTGTATCTCACGGATCCATTCAGTTCTCTTCATTCCCATAGCCATTATTCCCACCCAAAGCGCCCATCAGCCTGCAACCGCCCTCTAACTGATGTTCCTCTCCTCTCTCCTTCCACCGCAATCCATTCTCCACACTGCAGGGAGAGTTATCTTTCTAAATAGAAAATTTGATCCACTTCAATGGTTCCCAATTGTCCTTAAAGTAAAAGCTAAACTCCTTAACTTGCCTTAACAGGGCCCTAAGTTATCTGGTCTCTAGGTTCATTGACTGTGGCTCTTCCCAATCATCAGTGATAAACTTGAATAATCCCAGCCACTCTAGAGGCTGAGATGGGAAGATTGCTTGAACCCAGAAGTTCAGGACAACAGTAAGCTATGACCATGCCAATGCACTCCAGCCTGGAAGACAGGGCGAGACCCCCAACTCGACGGGGAAAACAAAGCTTGAATAGACGCACACCCTTACACATGCACATATGCACACACACACGCACATGTGCACACACACGCACATGAATTCATGTTCTCTTCTTAAAATACATAATCCTTTTTTACAGAAATACATAATTCTTCTATCTGAAAGGACATGGTCTTAACAGGATTTATATCTTTCTCCCTCCACTCCTCAGCATCTATCAAAATCCCAGCAACAGAGTAGGTGCTAAATAAATTATTGTTGAAAGAAGAAAGCAATATAGCTCGACATATAAAGACATATAATCTTCGTTTCTTTTTTTATTTCTCATTTCCTTTGCATTTTATCAGAACTCTTAGATATTACCTTTGTGTTTAGTTCCAATGGCTAGCTTTAGTCTAAGATTCTTAATCAATCGGAATAAATGAAATCTTAAGATTTCTGTGAATATTATCTTACCATCCCCTCCCCCATTATTTCATTACTAGGCTCACCACGTAATTTCTTTTAATAATCTCATGGTTTATTGAATCTGCACCTTTATCATAAGCCATCTCAAACCCTTTCTGGGACTAGAGATGGAATAAAGGTAATCATACAAAGACCATTAACACTTGATTAAAAAGTCATCATATATTTATGGTGATATGAGTTACCTGTCTATATGATAAGCCTGGGACAGCAAGCCCTTTCAGTACTATCGGTCTGGGAAAAGAGAAGGAGTGTGTCATAGTTTTATGGTGATAGTTTATATCAGCTTCACAGTAATTTAATAACTGCATTCGTAGAAGTCTGGCTCTCTAAGAGATAGGTGCTGTTTACATGTTGCCTGACACTCAGAGGGAGGCTAAGGGACTTGCTGAAGGTCAAGGTTGAGTGTGGAGGAAATGCCTTCTCTATGCTGCCTTTCCCATGACCACAGAGCAGGAGTGACATCTCCTTTCCAGGAGATCCTGTTTCATTTTTCCCCTGCTTCTGTCTCACCAGCTGTGTCAATACACGGTGGTTAGATTGTTTAGGTCTCTCAGACACCAGTAGACTGAAGATTCCTTAAGGTAAAATTATTTTCTTTCTCTTCTAAAATAGGGCCTAGAATACCTGGTAGGCCAGGCGCAGTGGCTCACGTCTGTAATCCCAACACTTTGGGAGGCCGAGGAAGGTGGCTCACAAGGTCAGAATATCGAGACCGTCCTGGCTAACACGGTGAAATCCCGTCTCTACTAAAAATACAAAAAAATTAGCCGGGCGTGGTGGCGGGAGCCTGCAGTCCCAGTTACTTGGGAGGCTGAGGCAGGAGAATGGCATGAACCCGGGAGGCAGAGCTTGCAGTGAGCCAAGATTGCGCCACTGCACTCCAGTCTGGGCGACAGAGAGAGACTCTGTCTCAAAAAAAAAAGAACATCTGGTATATGAGGAGAAATAGAGTATGAGAGAAGAGTGGGGGATGGAACATGGAAATGGGAAGAAGCAAGGGTAGGGAGGGGGAGAAAAGATGTATGCCTCTTCTCACCCAAGTTCAATTCATTTTTGAACCATAGACAAAGGCGTTTTCCTAAGGTCACTCTATCAACACCTCCCAGGCAGAAGAACGCACATGCAGGTGAAGTGCTGGTTTTAAGTACGTATTCAGTATTATTAAATAACATGGGCATTTATTTGTTTAAGGTGTTTTTTGTTTTCGTTTTTGTGTTTTGTTTGCTTGTTTTTGAGACAGGGTCTCACACAGTCACCTAAATTACAGTGCAGTGTAGCAATCTCAGCTCACCGCAATCGTGACCTCCCCAGACTCAGGTGATCCTCTCTCTTCAGCCTCCCAAGTAGCTGGGACCACAGGCATATACCACCACACTCAGCTAATTTTTGTATTTTTAATAGAGACATGATTCTGCTATGCTGCCCAGGCTGGTCTTAAACTCCTGGGCTTAAGAGATTCACCTGCCTTGACCTCCCAAAGTGCTACAGTTGCAGGCATGAGCTACCATCTGTAATTATAAAAATGCTCTATCCTGTTGTGACATGCTGAATGGCACACTTGCTCCGCTCCCAAATGCACATACTGAAGCCTTAACCCCCTGTACATCAGAATGTGACTGTATTTAGAGAGAGGGTCTTTAAACAAGTGACTGAGTTAAAATGAGGTCATAGGGTGGGCCCTCATCCGACATGACTGCTGCCTTTGCAAGAAGAGGAGATAAAGACACAGACACAGAAAGACCATATGAAAACCCAGAGAGAAGACGGCTATCTACCAACCAAGCAGGAAAGCCTCAGAACAAACCAACCATGCCAACACCTTGGCCTTGCACATCAGCCTCCAGAACTGAGGGACAATTAAGTTCCCATTGCTTAAGCCAAACAGGCTGTGGTATTTTACTATGGCAGCTCTAGCAAACTCACATGCCTGTGCCATCCAAGCACTTGAAATGTAACTAGTCTCACTGACGCACTGAATTTTTACATTTAAATTTAAATAGTCACATGGCGCTCACGGCTGCCATTACAGACACCACCAGTGGAACCAATAAGCTCTAGAAAGTCAGAGGCTTCCATAAAATGAGTTATGCAAGAGTCCCTCTTTTTCTATTGTTTGGAATAGTTTCAGAAGGAACAGTACCAGCTCCTCTCTGTACCTCTGGTAGATTTCGGCTGTGAATCCATCTGGTCCTAGGCTTTTTTTTTTTTTTTTTTTTTTTTTTTTTTGGTTGGTAGGCTATTAATGACTGCCTCAATTTCAGAACTTGTTATTGGGTCTAATAATGGATTTGACTTCTTCCTGGTTTAGTCTTGGGAGAGTATATGTGTCCAGGAATTTATCCATTTCTTCTAGATTTTCTAGTTTATTTGTGTAGACCATCGTTCTTAGCAAACTAACATAGGAACAGAAAACCAAACACCACATGTTCTCACTCATAAATACGAGTTGAACAATGAAAACACATGGACACAGGGAGGGGAACATCACACACCTAGGCCTGTCAGGGGGTGGGGGGCTAAGGGAAGGATAGCATTAGGACAAATACCTAATGTAGATGATGGGTTGATGGGTGCGGCAAACCACCGTGCCATGTGTATACCTGTGTAACGAACCTGCACGTTCTGTACATGTATCCCAGAAGTTAAAAGTATAATAATAATTAAAAAAAGAAAAAGTCAGGGGCTTAGTCTATTTTCTGCCCCACTTTAGAGTAGTTGTACAATACATACCTGTGGAATAAGAGGAGGAAATGAGAATTAAAGACAGACAATTTAATTGCCTTCAGTGTTGCCCCAAAGCAATGCTGGACATCACTACAGAAGTTATGATAAGCATGGAGAATAGGAACTAATTTAATGAGCACCTTCTAGGTGCAAAGCTGTGTGCTAAGGGCTTTATGAACACCATCTCATATCCACTCAGGAACCCCCTGGGGCAGGCATAATTATTTTCCTCATTTTGTGGATGTGGCAACTGAGATACAGAGAGACTCATTATTACCCCAGGTCACATAGCTAGTGAAATAAGGCACAAGGATCCACTTTCAAGCAGTCTAACTGCAAAGGCTAAACTATGAACCACTTGTAGTCAAATATCATGCCTATTTATGGCAGTTTCCACTAACCCCTATTGTCTTAAACTAGGCCCATTTTTCTCATTGATGATATCTGCTTAGATACTTGAGTTTGTGGCCCCTGTTGTTCAGGCATCACTTGATGATCTCTAGATATATCCCTGGTAGATGCTTCTCAGGGTTTTTTTTTTTCTCTCCATGAGTTGTTATCTACAAAATATGGCACTGGAGTCATGGAAGGATGGAGCCACGGAAGGATGGAGCCATGGAATGAAGGGGCCATGGATGGAGTCATGGAAGGAAGAGAGACATGGAAAGAAGAGATCCAGGGAAGGAAGAAGCCATGGGTGGAGTCATGGAAGGAAGGGGCCATGGATGGAGCCATGGAAGGAAGAAGCCATGGAAGGAAGAAGTCATGGAAGGAAGGGGCCATGGATGGAGCCATGAAAGGATGGAGCCATGAAAGGATGGAGCCATGGATGGAGTCCTGGAAGGAAGAAGCCATGGAAGGAAGGAGCCAGGGATGGATCCATGGAAGGAAGGAGCCACGGATGGAGCCCTGGAAGGAAGGAGCCATGGATGGAGTCATGGAAGGAAGGATCCATGGATGGAGTCATGGAAGGA
>NC_045450.1:6507165-6519223 GCF_002776525.5 Piliocolobus tephrosceles | reverse complement strand
ATGGAGCCATGGAAGGAAGGAGCCATAGATGGAGCCATGGAAGGAAGAATCCACGGAAGGAAGGATGCACGGATGGAGTCGTGGAAGGAAGGAGCCACGGATGGAGCCATGGAAGGAAGAAGCCATGGAAGGAAGGAGCCATGAATGCAGCCATGGAAGGAAGAAGCCATGGAAGGAAGGAGCCACAGATGGAGCCATGGAAGGAAGGGACCATGGATGGAGTCATGGGAAGAAGAGCAGCATGGGGCCAAAGGTCGCTCATAATACTATGTGTGCTCTATCTGTGGTGAGCCAAGAAACACAGTAGGTGACACCTGCCCCAGTAATGGGTGATAAGGGGAGGCTTCTAAGGCAGGTGATAGCATAGATCTGAGTCTGGAAAGATGACCAGGAAGTATCTAGGTTAGAGAGTCATGAATTGTTTCCGGGTGAAGGTGGTCATACCCACAAAACATACAGCAAATTTTCCCCACATGGGGAAATCACGCCCAGAAGGCTGACAGGTGGAAGTGTTGAGCAATTGGATTTTGGCCTAAGTGAGTCTCTCTGTCTCCTTGCATCTACATATTTCTAGTGATAACAATGGAGATAAGAAAAGTACCTAACTGCTGGGGTTTTCAGTGAAAAAAATCATATAAAGCATGAGACATAGTTCAGCAGAACAGAGCAAGTGCTCATAAATGTCAACAACCACTATTCCTAATGTTGATACGACCATAATTATTAGTTATTATTCTATACCCACAGAATGCTTTGTGTGAGACACAGTTTTAGGCTACTTCACAACACGCTATTTTGCTTCAAAAATAAAAGAATAATAGGTAGAGTTTTAGCAAAATTTGCAAGCATGCATTGGATCAAAAGAATACTGTGTTGAATTGAAAGATATGGGATGAGAAAGGAAGAGTGGAAGTGGGGGTAACTGAAACACTCAATGGTGAAGAAATATTGAGGTGTGGTTGGAGAATGGAAAATATCCTGTCTATTTATGGCAGTTCCCACTAATCCCTATTGTCTTAAACTTAAACCATTTTTCTCATTGATGCTATCTGCTTAGATGTTTGAGTTTGTGGCTCCTGTTGTTTAGGGGATATAAAGAATAAGAGAAGATCAATATTTCAGAAGGTATATGATTCATTCCCCTGCCACCATAGGTCAACAGAGGATTAATTTGGCTCCTATTGACAAACACAATACAGCAACATAAAACAGATTTATTTATCTTGTTAAGAGGTGATAAAAGTAAAGAAATGGAAACAGGGGTTGGAAACATACTGAAGCCAGGAATGAAGTTAACACCCACACACAAACCTCACAGCACTCCATGTTGGCTGGGTAGAGGCCAACATTTCCTGCTGGCTTTCCTACCAATCGTCATGGAAGGAAATCTTATGTTTGATATCCACCATTCCAGTTACCTTATTATGAAAATAAGCCAATAAATAACCAATAAAATTAGCATAGTTATTCCTTAAGGTTGGAACAAACAGCGGTTTTATCACATAACAAGCAGGATAGTGATGATTTCTGAGCATTCCGTGCAGGTGAGCGATTAACCCACTCTGTTTATCAGAGCTTCACAACTTGTGATGTGGACACTATTATTTCCCTCATATTACAGATGAGGAAGCAAATGCTTATAGGAGTCAAGAGATTAAGTAAAAAAGCAGAGCTGGGATTTGGACCCAGTTGTTCTGAAACACAGGGAAGCCGGGATTTATAGTCACCGTGACAGAGGACCTGAGATGTAAATATTCCCACCACCTCCTCATAGAGACACAAAAGGCATGCCTGTTTCTCACTATCTCTTAAAGATGGGCTCCTAATATTACCCCAAATTGCAATCCAATAAAAGCAATTGTAGGAGGGAACTAATACAATCCACTCCATGCACATACCTCTCTCCTGACCAGGCATCAGCCAGCATCAAGTTTTACAGCATCTGGAGAAATGAAGGGAAAACATCCTTCTCAAAATCTTCCTGAATACCACCTCTCATATCCACTTTCCTGTGGATTCAGGGGGCAGTGGGGCCATGCCACCTAAATTAGCAAGAACCTGATAGGAGGCTGCAGTATGTTGCTAATAAAATATGGGCCACCAGGTACCCCTCCTTTCCAGTATGCTTGAATTCAAAGAATATGAAAACACTCTTAAACAGCACTCCATAATGCAACATTAGAGATTTAACCCAGTGTTGATGCTAAAAACTGAAAAACAAGATGACTTTTCCTTTTGATACCACTATGCACATTCCAGTGCCCATCATAAGGCTCTGTGCACTGTGGAAAGGGGGAATAAATCCTCCAATTCAGCCAACTGAAAGGAAGCAGCTGTTTCTAGGAAAATAAAACCACTCAGCTCTTGGCCTCCATCAACAAAAAACAAACGTTTACGCAGAGCCTTTGGCAACACCTAATCAGAAGCCTGCCTTCCAAAGAAACTCACAGCCTGGAATGTTCTAGCCTGAAACAAAGCCACTGCAATTCCTACAACATAATTGTTACATTTCGGGTCTTTGAAACATCTGGACGCCCCACAGAAGGCAGCAAGGGTAGACATGAGAAACGAGCACGACTTCTTTCGAAATGAGTTGATGACAGAATGACTTAATTCTGAGATTTTAATACAGAGCCATCTAGTGAAGCTATTGTATGCCACGTGCAGCACTTGACCTGTTTCAAAGTCTCCATTCCTCGCTCCTCCTTGGTCCTCTCTGATTAGTGCAGAGTCATAGAAACACTTTACATCTTTTATTCCAGACCTGTATGATGTACATACACTTACAATGGCATAAATATAGGACTTTGTGTCTTTCTGTCCTATTGATACCCCCTACCTTCTTTTTCAATGTAGATTTATATAAAAGCATCCACACATCTGCTGAAATTAGTTTATGAAAATGTATGCCTTTTTTTCCTTCGCATTAAATCTTAATCACATTTAAAATAACTGAAAATGGCTGCTATCTCTCAACTCAAAATGAAATATATTGTCTAGAACCGGTACAAAAATAGAGGCTACAAATGTACCTTACATTTGGGAAACGTGTAAAAGGATAAGGCAGTTGAAGGCACAAAAAAAAAAAAAAAAAAAAAAAATACTGCAGGGTGAATGCAACTGAAGCACACACACTTTCATTTTAGCATTTTTTCAATTGATGATAATCTAAATGACAGCCTCGTGAGTAGACAGCATAGGTTCTCAATCAGGGGTGACTTTGTCCTCCAGGTGACGTTTAGAGAGAAAAAGAAATACCTAGAGATTTTTTGGTTGTCACACTGCACGGGCTGTTATGGGCAGGTAAAGTCTAGGAATGTTGCTAAACATTCTGTGATACACAGAAATATCCATACCCAAAATAAATTCATCCAGCCTGAAATGTCAAAAGTGCTGTGGTTGAAAAATGCCTGGTCGGGCGCAGTGGCTCACGTCTGTAATCCCAGTAATTTGGGAGGCCAAGGCGGGCAGATCACAAGGTCACAAGTTCGAGACCAGCCTGGCCAACATGGTGAAACTCCATCTCTACTAAAGATGCAAAAATTAGCTGGGCACACACCTGCAATCCCAGCTACTTGGAAGGCTAAGGCAGGAGAATTGCTTGAACCCAGAAGGAGGAGATTGCAGTGAACCAAGATAACACTACTGCACTCCAGCCTGGGCAACAGAGCAAGACTCGGTCTCAAAAAAAAAAAAAAAGAGAAAAGAAAAAAGAAAAATGTCTAATCAGTTATATGTTATAAAAAACCAAACGAACAAACATGAATTATTCAGAGAAAATGCACTGAATTAAGGGAAATGTCTTTGCAACCAGAACTCAACACTCTAACTACTATGCTTAAAGTTATTATGAGAGAGAGAAAGAGAGAAAGACTCTTGTCTGAAATATCTTGTTATTGTAACACAGATAATTAATAAACTGATGTGAGGATGACAGCATGTGTGATGCCACTCTCTGGAACAAGCCCTAACACACAGGGTCACTCTGGACAGCTGTCTTTCCCCTTTGTTAAATTAATAAGAACGGATGTTCTCTTCTTTGGGAATGAGGAATAAAAGGTTTAATTTACTGAGTGCTAAAAATACAAGCCTTCCCATAACTCTTCAGTGGCATTTGGTGTGGCATACAGGCGGGTTTCAAAATCTGGATTATGAATTCTAATTTTTAATGCTTGTTATCAGCAAACTTTAAGGGTAAACAAATATGTGATTTGTTCATGCATGTAGAGATACACAGTATGCATTCATACGCATATAGCGACACAAAGAATTAGCACATGCTCTAAAAACAGGCACTCTGATATGACTGACAACCTCCGCCAAGTATCCTGGCTACTCTAAGCCTGCGCATTAAAATGATTGAAAGTCAATACTAGGTTTCAGAATGTACTATCAGTCCACTTAACGCCTACCGCATTTTTATAACATATAATTCATATAACTCCCATTTCTGTATAGTCCAATTAGCTTGAAACAGGTATATAATTGTTGGTCTTGAGGGATCTCTTAGGCCATGATTACTGAATTATCCGGTAGCTAACAAGATGGCATTTCCAAATCCCTTTCACTGATGGCCACAGGTTCCAAACTAGGCCTTTCTGGCAGACTCTGTAACTCCACTGTACAAGAAATCTGTTACACAATCTGTCACATAAACACAGATAGGAAATGTACATAATGCAATGCTTGAAGGAAAAAAAGTCCAATAGACCATGAACTTTTAATGAATGAATTTTAACAGTTGGCAATCTGGTATGCGGTTTTCAAAGTTTTCCCGTTGAAAAGGAATGTGACTTGCGTTTCATGTTTCCCTAGACTTGATTTAATTAAAATGACAAAGAGTGAAA
This sequence comes from Piliocolobus tephrosceles, assembly GCF_002776525.5. NCBI lineage: Eukaryota > Metazoa > Chordata > Mammalia > Primates > Cercopithecidae > Piliocolobus > Piliocolobus tephrosceles. Next base: position 6,514,376 of record NC_045450.1, on the reverse strand, counting down.
ATATATTTTTCACTCCCGGAAAAGGAAAAGTACGGGCAAAACACAAACCTTAGCTTATTAGCATGCTAGGCAGAAGCTCCTCACCTACCAGTTTGGCAATGGTTTGGGAAATCCAAACCCTTTTAGGTCTCAGGAAAAAGAGCGCTGTGTGGCTGACTAGCAAAGGTAGTGTAATCATAATTGCATCAGGATGCCTGTCTCTTTGGTTTTCTTTCAGCCCTTATTATAATCCAGACACTAAATAAATATAATGATTTAGAATAACATTTATAGTAACTATAACTAACTCTATTTAATATATGTTACTATAATTAATTAGAATAGTAATCCTAAGAAGTAGATGTTCTTATTCCAATTTTATATACGAAGAAACTAAGGCTCTACAAGTAATTGCTTAAGTCTTTGGCCATAATTCCCAGCCAGCGCTGCCCCCCAGGGTCCCACACTCATCATTTAAATACAAAAGGCATTGATACACATATACGGAGTAAATAAATAACATACGCCAAAGCCCTGGTCCCTTCTATGTTACTTGAATGTCTCTTACGTGAGATATTTTTAAGTCTAAAATCTATATATTTCTGAAAACAATGAAGTGATTTAAACCAAATTCTCTACCTTTTGAAGATGCAATGGGAATCTTAAAACTTTTGACCAATAGTCCAGAAACCAAAAATATTTTTAAAAGCACCTACCAGCGAGGTGTGGTGGCTCACGCCTGTCATCCCAGCACTTTGGGAAGCTGAGCAGGAGAACTGCTTGAGCCCAGAAGTTCTAGACCAGCCTGGGCAACATGACAAAATCCTGGTTCTACTGAATAATTTTAAAATTAGCTAGGCTTAAAAATTAAAAATAGTTTTTAAATTAATTTAAAAATGAGGTGGCACGTGCATGTATTCCTGGCTACTTGAGAGGCTGAGGTGGGAGGATTGCTTGAGTCCAGAAGTTGAAGGCTGCAGTGAGCTATAATCGCATCACTGCACTCCAGACTGGGTGACAATCAGAGACCCTATCTCCAAAAAATAAAAAAAAGTGACACCACCTACTTTGTGTATAGTTAACAGGTATGCTGAATCAAATGAGCCTCACCTTTAAAGAGCTCAGAGGCGGCCGGGTGCGGTGGCTCACGCCAGTAATCCCAGCACTTTGGGAGGCTGAGGTAGGCAGATCATGAGGTCAGGAGATCAAGACCATCCTGGCCAATACGGTGAAACTCTGTCGCTACTAAAAATACAAAAATTAACTGAGCATGGTGACATGTGCCTGTAGTCCCAGCTACTCAGGAGACTGAGGCAGGAGAATCGCTTGAACCCAGGAGGCAGAGGTTGCTATGAGCCCAGATCATCCCACTGCACTCCAGCCTGGTGACAGAGTGAGGCTCCATCTCAAAAAAAAAAAAAAAAAAAGAGAGGCAAGGTTAATAAAAACAAAACTATAATAGATGGCTGGGATGTCTGTAATGCCATAAGCTTCCCTGGTTCCTACCTTATCCTTGGCTTGTCTCATTCTATACCAACTCTTTGTAGGAACTGACTATAACCATGAGTTAAACCACACCACACTGTTGATCTCAATGCAATAACCTCAACCAAGAGAGAATTTTTCTCTGAGCTTTAGATACACAAAGACAATGGTTGACCAGATATCTCCCTGTGATATTCTCATAAGTCTCTAAAAGAAAATCTTATGCTAAACTCATTATTTCTGCAGTCTCTTCTCTCTTATTCTCATGTTCCCTGCTGATCCACTTGCATCCTCCTGTCATCCCAAGTCTAACATCTAGAAGTCATTCTGCATTACTCTCCTTCTCCCTTGGCCATGAATGCCTCCCACTCATCTCTCCTCTCTGTTTCCACCTCAACAGGGTCTTATCATCTCCTGCCTAGAATACTTCAAACAGCTTCCTGACTTCTGCCACCTTCCCCTCCATCAGCTTCTCTCTCCCTCAAATCAATTCTCCACTCAGCCTTTAGAGGAACCCATAGAAAATGAAAACCTAGCCATTCCATTTTTCTGCTTCAAACCTGTGTGTGACTCCTTACTCTCACACAGAAGCAAGCTCCAGCCCTTCAGAAGGTCACCTCCACATTTTATTCACTAACAACAGTGGTGTTCATTCCTCCCCTGCCTCCCTACACCTTTCTTTCTCTCCTCGGCCCCATAGACTCTGCATTTTGGCCTCTTTGGCCTTTTCTTCTTACTGTGCCTTGTATTAGTCCATGTTAACCCTGCTGATAAAGACATACCCAACACTAGGAAGAAAAAAAGGTTTAAGGGACTTATAGTTCCACATGGGCGGGGAGGCCTCACAATCAATCATGTTGGAAGGCAAGGAGGAGTAAGTCACATCTTACATGGACGGCAGCAGGCAAAGAGAGAGTTTGTGCAGGGAAACTTCTATTTATAAAACCATCAGATCTCATGAGACTTATTCACTATCACAAGAACAGCATGAGAAAGACCTGCCCCCGTGATTCAATTACCTCCCACGGGGTCCCTCCCATGACACGTAGGAATTGTGGGAGTTACAATTCAAGATGAGATTTGGGTGGGGTCACAGCCAAATCATGTCATACCTTCCGCTTGGAACATTGGCTTTTGGAGCCCTTGAGTGTCTACCATGTGCCAGGCATTGTGCCACGTCCCGGGGAGAGCATGTTGAGTTAACCAGACACTGTTCCTGCTCTTGTAGCATTAACAACCTGCCCAGAGCACACTGACAAAACCAAGTAAAGAAATGCACACCCGATTTTAATTGTGGTTCACAATAGGACAGCAACTGACGAGGACGCAGTGCATGACAATAACTTACTCACTTCACATGATGCTTTGTGGATATCAGTGACTCTGCACTTAGGGCTACTACATTATACATTATCTGTTCATACAAATATATATATATTTAAATATCCCCATCCCCACATGGTGGCCTTCCTGAGTACTAACACTGTTCAAATCATCACTTTTGGCTCTACTGTAGAACGTAAGTGGGGATTCAATAAATGTTAATTGAATGAATGCATGGATGGATGGATGGATGGATGGATGGATGGATGGATGGATGGATGGATGGATGGATAGATGGATGGACAGATGGATAGACGGATGAATGGATAGCTGGATGGATAGATGGATGAATGGATAGGTAGGCTGGTGGGTAGATGGGTAGATGGACAGATGGAAGGATGGCTGGATGAACAAATTAAAGAATGACTTAGTAAATGAAAGAGCATTTTTCTCTATCATTTCAGTTTTATAAATCACTGATTAAAATTGCATCCTTGGTAACAAGCACATCTTAGAGACTCTCATCAATGAGCTTGTGAGGACATCCTTTACCAGTGGGAGAGAAGTTACAGAGCACACTGGGTATTTTCAAGTATTGTTAAGGCTCCTGCTCACATCCTTGAGAGATTTTCAGAAAGGTCCTTGTGTATGAGAGAGTTTCTGGGGATAAATGCTTCACAAGGAAAAATCAAAACAATGCAAAACTTCAAAAAATCTTGGCCAGGATTGGGGGATGGGAAAATGAGCAACAGAAGAAATATTTTTATAAAAGAAGGAGCATTTTAGCTTACTTTGTGTTTGCTTTGCTTGTAGTAGTAGGGAAAAGAGAATGAACGTGAGAGATAGCACACAGGAATCCTACAGGAAGAAAGGAAGGAAAACAAGGGAGGAAAGAAATCTTCACACCTTTGAGATGGCCTGGATTCAGCCAGAAAGGAATATATGCTTCCTTCATGTACACGGAAGGGACACAATGGCTCACCCAGGCCTGTGTGAAGACCAGGAAGTAGCTGTTCAGGGAAAACCGAGGGCTGGGAACTATTTCCAAGTTCCATTCTAACAAAGCATTAAAGCAAGATTTCCAAAATGTGTCCTGCAGAATTTCCAGGCTCTGGCTCCGAGTTCAGATTCCTGGTACTCACTTTCACATCAGAATCTCTCAGGGTGGGACTCAGAAAGATACATTTTTATTATGTTGGTGCAAAAGTAATTGCGGTTACTTTTGCATGGCAAACACACAATCACTTTTGCACCAAACTAATACCATATTCCAAGGTTTTCATATTCTTCTGTTAAAAGACGAATCTGACTCCCCCCTGGCAATTCCCCAACATGTTTTGACCAATGAAGGTGGGACAAGTGAAGGGGAGGCTGTATTTCAAAGCACATCATAGAAATACAGCCTCAGTTGTTGGGAATTACAAAGAGAAAAGACAGGGAGATTGATATGACAAAACACTCATTTTTTGGTAACTTCTGCATACTTGAAGAGAAGATGTGTTTGGGAGTTTTAATTTACAAGAAGGAAGACAGCAGAGGAACAATGTTACTTTTTTGCTTTTTATTTTTATTTTATTTTTTTCAAGATGGTGTCTTGCTCTGTCTCCTGAGCTAGAGGGCGGTGGTGCAATCTCAGCTCACTGCAACCTCCGCCTACCAGGTTCAAGCAATTCTCCTGCCTCAGCCTCCCGAGTAGCTGGGATTACAGGCGCCTGCCACCATGCCTGGCTAATTTTTGTATTTTTAGTAGAGACGGGATTTTCACCATGTTGGTCAGGCTGGTCTCAATCTCTTGATCTCATGATCCACCCACCTCACCCTCCCAAAGTGCTGGTATTACAGGTGTGAGCCACCGTGCATGGCCAACAGTGTTTATTTCTAAGCAGAAAGACAAACATTTGAGTGGATGTGTCCCCCTTTAAGCACCAAAGTGCCACCCAGGAATATTTCTGAGAAGTCAAGTGAGCTTGACTACCACTAAGTCAAGCCCTGTCCCCTGCTATTCTCACTAGCTGTTGAAGGGCTGGAAGGCAATGACCCTTTCTATCACCTGGCAGCCTGTGAGGGAAGCTTGTTAGATACTGAGAGTTAAGGGCTTGGAAGAATTAAAAGCTTGGAAACAAAGCCTATAAATTCCTCAGAGTAATCTTTAGAAAGTGACTCTGGCAGGCATGTGGGATTGTCATCCCGTAAATCTTTCTAGGAATTCATTCTAATGGCAAATTAGGATGACCCTCCCTTCACGCTGACCACCATTGACTAAGTCAGAAATAAGCATCCAATTCAACAGAGAAGGACTCTCTTCCCTGGACTTGGGATGACACAGAGAGTGTTTAGCTCATCTCTCTTCAAGGGCTAAAGCTGTGAGATGTAAAACATGGGCTATATCGTGGCTACGTGAAGACAGTCAGAAATAAGAGAAAGTGAAGCTGGCTGCACACGGTAGCTCACACCTGTAATCCGAACACTTTGAGAGGCCAAGGTGGGTGGATCACCTGAGGTCAGAAGTTTGAGATCAGCCTAGACGACATGGCAAAACCCCGTCTGTACTAACATTACAAAAGATTAGCTGGGCATGGTGGCAGACACCTGTAATCCCAGCTGCTTGGGAGGCTGAGGCAGAAGAATTGCTTGAATCTGGGAGGCAGAGGTTGCAGTGGGCCGAGATCGCCCCACTGCACTCCAGCATGGGCAACGAGAGCAAAACCCTGTCTCAAAACAAAACAAAACAAAACAAAAACCAAGAAAATAAAAGAAAATGAAGCCAACAAGCAGAGAGTCAGAGAGAAAGAATCTAGCAGAGGACTTCAGAGGAAGCTATGTACACGGGAGAGAGCTGGTTCCCTTAGGATGTCCGGGTCCCATTTGTTCCCCAGAGATACTTACAACTCTCTCTTCTCCTGCCTCCCTCAGAACACTGGTTCACTTGAGAGCAGTGGCATTAGACTTTCTTAGCCTCATCCCTCATATGGCTGCCATCCACTCACCACCCCCTAAGTGCACGCTCCCTCACCCCCCTTAATGACAGCACTCACTGCCTCTCTGTCCACCATGACTCTGGTCATCACTCTTGGATGGTGCAGTCAACATCCTGCTCTCCCTTGTCTTTCTCATCACTGAGTCCAATCCTGTTTGCTTCCAACTCCACCTCAACCATACACTCCACAGACGCAGCCTAGACCCTGTCTTCAGCTCTGAATATCAAGCATCCATTCTTAGAGCATTGCCTTCTACTCTCCCAGCTCATCCACGCTGTTCACTGTTGCACTTGACTGGACTCATTCAGTATCACCACAGTATCACCACCCTCTTGATCCTATTACTCGTTTTTGTTTGTTTGTTTGTTTTTGAGTTGGAGTCTCGCTCTGTTGCTCAGGCTGGTGCACACTGGCACCATCTCAGCTCATTGCAACCTCCGCCTCCCAGGTTCAAGTGATTCTCCTGCCTCAGCCTCCCAAGTAGTTGGGACTACAGATGTCTAGCACAACATCCAACTAATTTTTGCATTTTTAGTAAAAACAGGGTTTCACCATGTTGGCCAGGATGATCTTGATCTCTTTGACCTCATGATCCACCCGCCTCAGCCTCCCAAATTGCTGGGATTATAGGTGTGAGCCACTGCACAAGGCCGATCCTTTTACTCTTTATTACCTTTGTCATATAATCTCTTTCCCAATTTCTCAGCCTAAATACCATAGGCCAGAACAGAAACCACTTCCTGGCAGGTCCCCAGATTCTCCTGGACAAATTATAAGCTTGGATAAGCCCAACTACCTTGTAGTCATAGATGAGTACTACTCTCTCCATCTTCTCCCATCCCACAGGCCCCATCTTCTTTATTTTCTCATCAATATCCTATTTCATGCTGTGTACCACCTTTCTCTGCCTACTCATCAACACACATATATTTAGAAATGGCCACCTAAGGCTCACACCTGTAATCTCAGCACTTTGGGAGGCTGAGGCGGATGGATCATGAGGTCAAGAGTTTGAGATCTGCCTGGCCAACATGGTGAAACCCTGTCTCTACTAAAAACACAAAAATTAGCTGAGCACAGTGGTGCATGCCTGTAGTCCCAGCTACTCAGGAGGCTGAGGCAGGAGGATCGCTTGAAACCAGGAGGCAGAGGTTGCAGTGAGCTGAGATAGTGCCACTGCACTGCAGCCTGGGCAACAGTGAGACTCTGTCTCAAAAAAAAAGAAAGAAAGAGAGAGAGAGAGAGAGAAAGAGACAGAGAGAGAAAGAAAGAAAGAGAGAGAGAGAGAGAAACAAAGAGAGAGAGAGAAAGAAAAAAAGAAAGAAAGAGAGAGAGAAAAAGAAAGAAAGAAAGAAAAAGAAAGAAAGAAAGAAAGAAAGAAAGAAAGAAAGAAAGAAACAAAGAAAGAAAGAAAGAAAGAAAGAAAGAAAGAAAGAAAGAAAGAAA